>NW_012147897.1:2755405-2782672 GCF_000956105.1 Propithecus coquereli
GCCTCGGCCTCCCAGAGTGCTAGGATTACAGGCGTGAGCCACCGCGCCCGGCCTGGTCTTTGATTTCTTTTAGCAATGTTTTGTAGTTTTCAGAGTACAAGTCTTTAATTACTTGGTTAAATTTATTCATAGGTATTTTATTTATTCAGTACTATTTGGAATTGTTTTTTTAATTTTCTTTTTTGATCATTCATTGATGGAGTATAGAAACACAACTAATATTTGTGTTTTAATCTTATACCTGCAACTTTGCTGAATTTGTTTATTAGCTCTAGAAATTTTTTTTACAGATTCTATGCAATTTTCTACATATAATCATGTCATCTGCAAATAGAGGTATTTTAACTCTTCTTTTTCAATTTGGATGCCTTTTATTTCTTTTTCTTACCAAACTGCTCTGGCTAGGACTTCCAGTAAAATGGTGAATAGCAGTGGTGAAAGTGGGCATCCTTTTCTTGTTCCTAATCTTGGTGGGGGAAGCTTTCAGCCTTTCATCATTGAGTATAACATTAGCTGTAGTGTTTTCACAAAGGTTATCATGCTATGTAATTTCCCTTCTATTCCTAGTTTGCTGAGTGTATTTTTTTTTTATCATAAAAGAGTGTTGAATTTTCTCAAATGCTTTTTCTGTGTCTATTGAAATGATCATATAGTCTTTTCCTTCATTTTATTAAATTTACTTTTTTTTGGTTAGTCTTCAGTTAGTCTTTGGTTAGTCTAACATTAGACAATTTAATTTCCAAAGAAATATAGAATAACATTGCTATTTTCTGAATTGTTGAAAGAACTATGTTATTAATCAGTAGGAATTTTCTCACGGAGACAAAGCAAGCACATATAAACAAACTATAAAGGCCAGTAGAGCTACCTATGCAGTTACTATCCTAGAAAAAATATCTATGATAACATCTGCTTCAGCTACATATACAAAGCATTTCATAAAATATTAAGGAGAAAAGCAATCTTCATAAATAATTAAAATTTAACAAAAGCTCTTAGGGCCAGCTGTTTCCATTTAGGGGATGAACGATACAGACAGCACCTTAACATTCACAGTGTCAGTATGAATTACCACCAAGATATCTTTGGGAATATGTCACATTTACACGTGGAAAAAAATAGATTTTTTTCCCCCAAAGACAAAATAATAATGGTGTAAAATAGAAAACCTAAAGAGTTTCAAACTTCCCTTTGGGTTATCAAATCACTGGGTTGCTTACGGCAGCATAACAAGCTTTTTGTAACAGTAAAACACATGGCATAAAACTTGTAGGTGTGAGCTCTTCCGGTACCTGGAACAAAAGGGCACATCTCCTAGACACATCATTCTTATTAAATTTTTATTCCTACCACTTTCAATCTAAACGTAAGAGCATCTTATTTATTTCTTATCCCGGGGGAGTGAGATACTTGTATGAGTAAATGCAGAAAATGAAAGCTTACCTCTTTACGTGTCCAAACTAGTTTATAACTTCTTAATTCATTTTCTATTAAAATAATATAGGCTAAAGAGATAATATAATAGAAGATCATGGAAAGCACTATGTATGAGTGTGTGACCTCAAGCAAGTCACATAAACTTCCTAAGTCCATTTTCCTTTCTATAAAATAAGCACGGTAATACCAAACTTGTGGGATTCAAGATATATGATATGCCACAAACTCTCAGGAAATTGTTAAGAATGTGTAAAGTGTTAGCTATTTGTTATGACTATATGTTTACCTGCTTTATAAACCCAAGGTAGTGTATCCAGTCTATCTTATTCTTAGAAAAAAATTTCAAGGAATTTTGTTAGAGGATAACCTCTCTGATAAAACTAGGACAAATGTGATAGAATAAAAATAAAATACAATTTATAATAAAATTAGAAATGAAAAATGACATCCTACCACATACCCTCACTGAATGGAAATGGCAAAACTCACTTTTAAATAATCACGGGTTAATAATGGGGAAAAAATGTAGAAATAACAAAGCCCTACGTAGCACAGAATGCAGTTAAAGCACAAGGAGAATTTCTTTTTAGCCTTACATGGGTTTACTTGAAAACAAGAAACATTGAAAACATAGGACCTAAATAGAAAAAGAAGGGGACAAAGGAGAAAGAAGGATATAAATGTATGTATTATTACTGAACTATGTATTTTAAAATGATAAAGATGACAAATTATATATTTTAACTCAATGAAATTAAAAAAAAGAACAAACAGAAAAAGAAACTTGAAAAAGAACAAGAACATAAACTGTAAGAAAGTAGAAAGAAGGCCAGGTAAGGTGGCTCACGTCTATAATCCTAGCACTTTGGGAAGCTGGGGTGGGAGAATTGCTTGAGGCCAGGAGTTCGAGGTTACGGTGAGCTATGACCCAGCCACTGCACTCCAGCCTGGGTGACAGAGCAAGACACTAAAACATTACAGTATTAATTTTTTAATCAATTATAAAATGCTACTTTCTCCTTTGTGCTCTGTTATTATTTTTTGCACTGACACATAACCTGTTGTTCCCCCCAAGTGACTGAGTTAGGTGCATTCAAAATTAATTTGAGTGGTAGATAAAATTGTCTCAAAAAAAAAAAAGTAGAGAAAGTAGAAAGAAGTGATGAAGAGAAAACCAAAAATTAAGGAAACAGAAATAACACTGAGAAGCAGAACAAAAGCTGGCTCTTGGTAAAGATTAATAAAAAGAATGGTAAGTATGATCGAAATAAGAAAGAAAGCACAAACAATATTAGATATAAAAAGAGACAACTCTTGAGGCAAATAAATTTATAAGGCAACTTATGCCATCAAGTCTGGTAATTTAAATGAAATGGATAATTGTCTTGGAAAATGTAAGTTACTAAAATATACTGAAAAAGAAACAGAACACCTGAATGGACAAATAAACACAAAAAATTTGATCATTAGTCAAAAATCAACCACTCCATGCAAGGAACAAAGCCAAGATGCTTTTATAGACTCTTTTTCAACATTCTCTTATGAAAAATTTCAAATATACTTACATTAAAATCAAAAGAATTGTACAATATCTATATGCCCACTACCTAGATTCTGCAGTTAACATTTTTCTACATTTTCTTTCACATAATTTATTATCTTACGCATCTATTCATTCATTCTTCTTTCTACACATCAATCCTTTTATATATTTGCTTAGATTCTGGGAGATAAAACTATAGGAAAATAGATATATGGCAGGACTCTAAAGCACCAAGCTAGTAATCTTAACATTTCCATATCAACCTAGCATTTTTTTATTTTTCTAAAAATAGAATTGGGGCCAGATGTGTTGGCTCATGCCTATAATCCTAGCACTTTGGGAGGCAGAGGTGAGAGGACTACTTGAGGCCAGGAGTTCATGACCAGCCGGAGCAACATAGCGAGACCCCATCTCTACAAAAACCAAAATATTAGGCAGGCATGGTGGTGTGTGCCTGTGGTCCCACTACTGGGGAGGCTGAAGCAGGAGGATCACTTGAGCCCAGGAGTTTGAGGTTGCAGTGAGCTATGATGATGCCACTGCACTCTAGCCTGGGCAACAGAGTGAGATACTGTCACAAAAAAAAAAAAAAAAAAAAATCAATAAAATGAAATAAGTAAATAAATTTAAAAAATAGAATGGGGAGTTCTGGTACACTGAAAATAAGAAACAATATATACACAAGAAGCATTCAGGATGAAGAGTCTGTGTCTCTTTTCTTTTCTGTCTTTGGACACTACTACATGGAAGTGAATATTCTGGACCCTTTCCAAATAATTTCTAAGGTATCAGCCAGTTCTCACTCTTCCTGACAAAAAAGAGAATTGAACTGGATCTTTTAAAGCAGTAGTCATAAAATGCATATATTTTTATAAATGCATGCAGTCAGGATACATTTATTGTGCATTTAATTTATCAGAAAGAAAACATTTACTAGTCACAGGAACAATCTTTCTTCCAAAGGACAGTTTCACGATACTGCAAAAAGTTTCAATCTATCAGATCCTGAAGGAAAGTGATTATATTTATTTTCTCTGTACACAGTGTGAAATGTCAACAAACTTGATGGATCTTAACACTTTTAAAGGAAAAGAATACTATCAATAACAGCATATAAATGGTATAAATTTAATTTAAAAAACCCAAGATATTTTAGTATTAATTTTTAAATCAATTATAAAATGCTACCTTCTCCTTTGTGCTCTGTTATTATTTTTTGCACATAACCTGTTGTTCCCCCCCATGTGACTGAGTTGGGTGCATTCAAAATTCATTTGAGTGGTAGATAAAACTTTTTCTCTCTTTTTTTTTTTTTTAGAGATAGGGTCTCACTCTGTCACCCAGGCTGGAGTGCAGTGGTGGGATCATAGCTCACTGCAGCCTGGAACTACTGGGCTCAAGTGATCTTCCTGCCTCAGCCTCCTGAGTACCAGGGACCATAGGGGTGCGACACCACACCTGGCTAATTTTTAATTTTTTTGTAGCGATGGGGGTCTATGTTGCCCAGGCTGATCTTGATCTTCTGGCCTCAAGTGATCCTCCTGACTCGGCCTCCCAAAGTGCTAAGATTACAGGAATGAGCCACCACACCCACCCAGGAGATAAAACTCTTTAAACCATTCTTCTCAAAGGCAATGCACATGGCAACGACTGATGTTGTGAGCTAGTCTGTATCATCACTTCTTTTTTCACCCTGGTGCCACCTTCACCAATGCATCAAGAAAGATCACAGAATATCCTCCAACTTTGCTAGAAGGAATGCTGTTTCCAGGAAATTTGTCCTTTAAAGCATTCTTCTGATATTGGCACCTTCATTTTGTTTGTATGCAAAAACATTTTAGATTCTAAAATGGAAAACACCACATATTGCACTAAAGGTAACTTACCTTGCTCGAGTTTTCTAACAAAAACTGGAAGGTGTTCTGCACAGCTTGGCATGTTTCTAGCTCAGTCCGGCTGAAGGCTATTAAATAATCCTTGAGGTGGTCATACACATTTCCATCAAGAGCCTGTAACAGAGGAGTAAATAAAAGCAAAAAAATTATGATAGAGCTTTGACCCATAATGCCTTCTGCCTATGAGAAAAGTAGATGTGTTCAGTTTGAAATCTATTAATAATAATAATAAATGGACAAAAGATATAGACTGCATATAAGTAAATATATATAGTTAATAATTGCTTGGGAAAATGCTGAATCTCTAATAAAGAGGAACCAAAAGAGGTAAGATGCAATATTGGTAAAGCTGTGGAAGGTCAGGACACAATTTGGAGACAGAATGCTGGGTTCTCATCTTTGCTCATCTGCTTATTAACTTCTGTAGTCACTTCGTAACAGAGCAGGTGTAGGAGTTAAATGAAACAATAAATGTGAAAGGATTCAGGTGCAGTGCCTGGAACAGAGTAGACACTCAAGAAACATTAATGTCCTCCATTTTTCCTCATCCATTATTGGCAGGATCATAAATTAGTACATGTATATTTACTAAAGATCAGTCAGAGAAGAAACACAATGGAATTCTTTTTTTCTTTTGAGACAGAATCTTGTTCTGTTGTCCAGGCTAGAATGCAATAGCATCATCATAGCTCACTGCAACCTCAAACTCCCGGGCTCAAGTGATCCTCCTGCCTCAGACTCCCAAGTAGCTGGGACTACAGGTGTGTGCCACTACACCTGACTAATTTTTCTATTTTTTGTAGAGATGGAGGTCTTGCTATGTTGCCCAGGCTTGTCTCAAACTCCTGGTCTCAAGTGATCTCAAGTGATCCTTCTGCCTTGGCCTCCCAAAGTGCTAGGATTACAGGTGTGAGCCACCATACCCAGCAAACAATAGAAATATTAAATAAAGAAAAGTGAGTGCAGTAGTGTGCACCTGTAGTCCCAGCTACTCAGGAGGTTGAGGTGGGAAGACTGCTTGATCTCAAGAGTTCGCGGTTACAGTTGAGCTACGATTGCACCACTGCGCTCCAGCCTGGGCAACAGAGTGAGACTCTGTCTCTTAAAACAAAACAAAACAAAACCGTGACTCAGAGTTCAGAGATAACTGTCTTGTGGAAGAAACACCCATGTAGTATCCATGAAGGGTTTTAAATATTTTTATTCACTTATACATTACAGCAGGACTCTTCGAAATTGAAAAAAATGTAGAGAAACCCACTGAACATCTGAGAAAGATTAAGCTATGATGTATATAGTGACTAAAATATATACAGCCACCAAAATAAAAACTGTAGAAACCGTATAGATGAAAAGTATGTATCAAATAATTTTAGGTTAAAAAAAAGCAGAAATAGAATACATATATACTAGCAACAACTATGGAAAAATATATCTATAATAACAATAAAAAAGGTTCTGGCGTCTTGCTCATCAATGAATGTTTTCTTAAAAATTGAGGTAAAATTCATCCAATACAAAAGTCACCATTTTAATAATTTTAAAGTATACAATTCAGTGGCTTTTAGTATATTCACAATGTTGTGTAACCATCACCATTATCTATTATAATTACAGAACATTTGTGTCACCCCTCCAAAAAACCCTATACCCATTAAGTATTCACCCCCCATTCCTCCCTTCTCCCTGGCCCTGGCAACCATTAATCTGCTTTCTATCTCTATGTGTTTACCTATTGTAGATAAATGGAATCATATGGTGTGTGGCCTCTTGTGCCTGGCTTTTGTCACTTAGCATAATATTTTCAAGTACTTTATTCCTTTTTACAGCTGAATAATATTCCACTGTATGGATTCCATTGTCTAAACACATTTTGTTTATACATTCATCAGTTGATATAAATTTGATCTTTTCCTGCTTTTTGGCTATTACAAATAATGCTGTTACAAACATTTGTGTACAAGTTTTTGTTTGAACACCTGTTTCTATTTCTCTTGGGAATATACATAGGAATAGAATTGCTGGGTCATATGGTAATTCTGTTTAACTATTTGAGGAACTTTCAAACTGTTTCCACAGTGACTGCACCACTTTACCTCTCTACCAGCAATTTATGAGGGTTCCAATTTCTCCACATCCTTGCCAACATTAGCTATTTACTGTTTTGGGGGGTTTTGTTTTGTTTTTTTAAATTATGAAAGTCATATTAATGGGTATAGGGAATGGTATCTCATTGTGGTTTTTATTTGCAGTTCTCTAATGATTAATGATGTTGAGCATCTTTTTGTGTATTTATTGGCCATCTGTATATCTTCTTTGGAGAAATGTCTATTCAACTCCTTAACTCATTTTTAAATTGTCTTTTTGTTGTTGAGTTGTAAGAGCTTTTTATATATTCTGGATACTAGACTCTTACAAGATATATGTTTTGCAAATATTTTCTCCCATTTTGTGGGCTGTCATTTCACTTTCTTGATAGTGTCTTTTGATGTACAAAAGATAATGATACAGTATAACTTAGCTATGTTTTCTTTTGTTACTTGTTATACCTAAGAATCCTCTTGGAGGTCTTATAATAAAGAGATTCTTTATGCATCTTATCTTTGGCTATTCCATTAAATTTTTACTATAAAACTGATTTTTTTAAAAATACATGAATTGTTCCAAAGGCATTGAGTAATAAAGCTGCACCTTCTATGGTGCTTTTACCACTAGATGGCACCATTGAGCACTTTAGATATAGGCAGTGCAAATACCTTTAATATAATGTTCAATGTAATTATGTAATATCATCAGAGAGACTGCTGGTGTTAAGTCTGAATAAAATTTCCTACCTTACGACATGCTTTTTCATGAACTTCTTAAATGAAACATACAACGTCTTCTGACATAAGGTTTCTGCCTTAGAAACGCTCTTGGTGGATGATCATAACTTTGTGTTTGCCAGAAACCAATGGAATATTTTATTTAAATACAGCAAATGGTAATATCGGCATCATGAGCTCAGAAAAAGAGGGCATGCATTTAAAGGTGAACCAAAGACCCACACAGTTTCTATGATCTCACGACAATATAAATTGAGTATCCACTGTGCCAGGGCACTGTGCTGGCTGTATGGATGTGAGTGAGAAGGAGGAGAAAGGGTAAGAAAAAAGAAAAGAAAAGAAAAGAAAGAGAAGAGAAGAGAAGAGAAGAGAAGAGAAGAGAAGAGAAGAGAAGAGAAGAGAAGAGAAGAGAAAAGAAATCAAAGTCCTTTTGTTACTTCTCTTTTTGACCTTACTGTAATCAGGATTACTTCTGATTGAAGATAATATTTCTCACTAAAGGAACTATACTATTAATTTTGATCAAAGTACACCACGAATCAGGAATTATATGTTCACTCAGCTTCTTAAATCCTACCATAAAAATTCTAAACACTTTATAAAGGTGTTCGAGAAGTAACCTGTTGCTACAGTATATTTTACTTTAGCTATAAAACATATATTATCTCACTGGGTCATGAGATAATAACACACACTAATCCCAGAGTCTGTCAGTAAACATGATGATGTGAACTTGGTTGTCAAAGCCTTACCATGTGGAGAATGAGTAGAAATACTGAACTTCTGTCGATATTTTAGTAGTTTTGAATTTAGATGTATAAACATTTCTTCACTTAAGTTTAAAGACTATCAACCAGAATTACAGATGTGCCATTATTAGTTGCCATTAAAGAGTTAAAAAATAATAATAAAACCACTGCTACTTGGTGAGAAGTAGTACCTAACTACTTAGAGATTTACTTCTAATAGGGATTTGTGCCTATTGAACTTTTTTTTTAAAAGGTAAAGCCCTACTTAACACTAATAAATCCCAGTTTTTACTATACTAACAGTTCACAAGTACAAGGGCAGGGCATGGTGGCTCACACCTGTAATCCTAGCACTTTAGGAGGCTAAGGTGGGAGGATCACTACAGGCCAGGAGTTTGAGACCAGCCTGAGCAACGCAGTGAGACCCACTGTCCACAAAAAAATAGAAAAATTAACCGGGCGTGGTGGTGCATGCTTGTAGTGCCAGCACTCAGGAGGCTGAGGCAGGGGGATTGCTTGAGCCCAGGAGTGTGAGGCTGCAGTGAGCTATAATGACGCCACTGCACTTTAGCGCAGGGAACAGAGTGAGGAACAAACAAGCACAACACAAGTATATTTCAGTCTTGCCCTCTCCTCCTTCCCTGGTAGGTAAAAACTCCTATAGGTCTTTAAGAGTAAGGAAGATCCTTCGAATACTCCCTGCTTTTTATGTTCTAAGGTCTATCAGTTGTTCTCAAATTTAAGTGTGTACGAGGTTTACTGCAGACTTTATTAAACACACGTTGTTTTAGGGCAGTGAAGCTATTCTCTATGATACTTTAATGATAATAGATGTCGCTAAACATTTGTCTAATCTCATATAATGTACAACACCAAGTATGAACCCTAATGTAAACTATGAACTTTGGGTCATGATGATGTGTCAATGTAGGTATCACTCTGCTGGGGAACGTTGATAGTGGGAGAACGGAGTGCATGTGGGGGTGGGGGTATAAACAATCTCTGTGCCTTCTGCTCAGTTTTGCTGTAAAACTAAAACTGCTCTAAACAATAAAGTTTACTAAAAAAAAAAAAAAAAGAACAAAAAATAGAAACACAGATTGCTGGGCCCTACCACCAGAGTTGCTGATTCAGTAGGTTGGGGGTGGGGCCTGAGATTCTGTACTTTCTAATAACCTGCTGCTGATCTGGGGACCATACTTTGAAAACTTCTGGACTATCCAGTTCCTTTAGCTGACCAGGTTGAGCATTTATGCAGACAGATTCTGGTGACCCTGCAGCAGCAGAGTGGCTGGATCGCGTCAACACTACCAACAGGGGCTGTTAGTGTGGATGGAGCAGCAGCTGTTTTCAACTGAGAATCACATTCTACCTCAGACACAGACCAGGAAAGAGCTCGAGCTCCGAAATAAGCTGGATATGGGTTAGAGTCCCAGAGCTTTTACTTACCTGATCATTTTGATGGTTTTCTCATGTGTAATTAGGGAAAGTGGGAATACCACATACTCCACAGGACACAGTGAAGATTAAGTAAGATAACAGATGAGGCACAATGTTAGTCTCTTTTCTTGCCTTGCTTTAAACTCTTCAATGGATTGGCCACATACTGATAATTGTTAAAACTGGATAATGAGTATGTGGGGGTAATTATACTGCTTTTTTATTTTACTTCAGTGTATGTTAAAAATTTTCCGTAAAAAAGCAAAAAGAAAATCTGAATATCATATTAGGAAAATAAAGTGATTTCACACATTTTTTTCCTATGGCTCCCACTGTATATTTTGAAAAGTCAAAATTCTTTAGCTGGTTTTTAAAGTCCTTTACAATCTAGTCCCAGCCTAGCTCTCATTAGCACCATCTCTCATCACTGTTCTCTGCTTTGTACTTTCCATTCCAACCACACTGAGTCATTTTGGAAAATGACATTCATTTTCATGTTTCCAATTAAGTTATTCCCTTGGCCTAGAATGTCCTTCCCCCCTTTTCTCCCACTTAAATACTAGTAATGATGGCTAACACAGGCAACTAACGTTTACTAACGGCTTACCATGTTCCAAGTGCTTTATAAAACTGATTCAACTAGTTCCTCCTTAGTGTTCCTCAGTCTTCTTCTATATGTTGTATGAGTATTATTGCAAAACAGTGGATTGAGTCTTACTCAAGACACATTGCCTAACAGATAGCAGATGCTGAAAAATATTTACAGAATAAATAAATGAATGCTTTACTCTAGAGTTAAGTACAGCAAGAGATATGCACCAAATTAGTTAGCTGACAGGCAAGCTACACGCAACATATTCTGGCCCAGAGAAAATGTAACCACTAATCATCACGTACCGAACACAGTAAAGGCTTCTCTTGGCTTCAGCAACCCAAGTAAAGCTTAAGGAAATTACATTTGGTGTGAGGCAGCCCAAATGATTGAAAGCCCCTTTCAACAGAGATTAATCTTAAAATTTTTTTCACCCTATTCAACACCTAGAATTCCCTGAATTTTAATAATCACCTTTGTAAGACGGTGGTACTCAATAACCTGCATATGAACTAATTTGTCTGGTGGATAGGAATAAGATAGCTGGAGGCCGTCCAGTCTGGGTGGATTATTGTTAGTGTGCATAGAGTTAATGCAGGAGGTATGAAAATTAAAAAATGGTTTGAATTCAAAGCACAGGAAGTAGATGATAACCCTATGACTGGTTCTAGCCTTCTACCTTAAGTTAACCAATGATGGCACCTAGAGATGAATTTCAAAGCAATTCTCGGTAGTACTGTTTTAACATGGTTTGTGATTAGAAGGCAGACTGCATAAATATTTATATGCATTTTGATTAAAAAGCCAATAATTAGAAATGAATAAAATAGAATCAAATCAAAGAGTTTGAAAATACTTTCTACAACTACTGCATCATAGTACTTATGACACTGTATTCAAACCATTTATATATACATGTCTGATTTCCCCAACAGACCATTAGTTCCATGAGAACAGGTAGCACTTCCTTCCTGCCTCCCTTTATCCTATCCTTCGCAGAGAAGGCCTCTAATAATTGAAATGAACTGAACTGAGAAGGGTGGGAGCTACAAAAGCAGGCTCCAGTTGTATGAGGGAAAGCATCAAAGAAATATTTTGAGAGTAAAGTAGAGAACAAGGCATTTATCTTAATTGGGTCACCTTTATTCTGGTGAAAAAATATGTTGTGAAAGTTGATTATAAAATTGGGTCATTCTTGTCATACTCAACTAAATCAGAGTGGAGGGGCCAGGGGAAGAAAGCACATAGCATCTGCTCCAAGAATTAAATTTTCTATAAGCCCAGCTGCTGAAACTGCCTGTTGTACGTAATCTGATACCAGTATTATCTAACAGGTACTAGCACAACCTGTTGTGACTCTAAGACTAGTTTTACCCACTGCTGTCACTCACCAATCAGAGCTTGCCAGTTCCCCAAAACTTTATTAGAGCCAATAGACCTTCTTTCAAAAGAATATGTAATACTTCTCCTTTTTATAAAACGTACAATCTTCTCTTTGCTCTTTAGACATATCAAAGACTACCCAGTCTGTGTGTATGCCCTGAATTGCAATTCCTCTTCCCGAATAAAATGGTTTAAATTTAGAGATTCATCTCTATACTTTGATTTTTGACAACGTAATTACTCAAACTGACAAATTTTTTTAAATTTTTAATTTTTTAACCTCCCCTTACCTCTTGCATAATAAGGCATCCAATAAACATTTATCGAATGGAATTATATAGACAAGGTCAGACGCCCACATATACACCTTCACAAAATCTTGTAATAGCATTCTGGGTCAATGCTAATTGTTTTGCTGTTGTTGTTTTACATTTTTATCAGACTGACTTACATCTTGACCAGACACTATTTCCCTCCTCTGACTTTCAAACCTATAAATCAAACTATCTCCTAGAGTAAACCATTTTCTTCTCCATCTGCATTTCTTTTTGTATTCCCAGCTCAGTGTGTGATGCTGTTATCCACTCACTTGCCTGTGGCAGAAACCTGGAAGTCAAGGTTTATTTTTTCCTCTGCCTCATCCTCCCACATCTAGTTAATTACTAAATCTTGTTGACTCTACTTCTTAAATATTTATCAAATCCAGCCCCTCCTCCTAATCTCTACAGCTATTAGCCTCTGGTCATTCTGTCTCATCTGGTTTATTGCAGCAATCTTCTGTTGCCCCGCATCTACTTGTCCCTCTGACCCACCCATTTTCATACTGCAGCTAGGAGAATGTTTCTAAATTGTACGTTTGACTTGACTGCTCAACACTGTTCATTGGTTACCCATCGCTTTTAGGAAAAGGTTTTAAAAAGTCTTCATCATGGACCACGTTATCTGACTTTGGCTTACCTCTTAAGCTTCTTCACTTATTACTTACTACTCCCCATTACACTTTCCTACAGTGCGTATTTTCTGGTTCCTCCAATTATCCTCTTTTGTCTCGGAGCTTTCACATAGCTTTCCTTTTGCCTTGGATACCCTCTGCCTTCTTTCCCTTGGTCTGGCTCATTCTTATTCATCCTTAATATTTTCACTTCATCATTACTACTCTGGTTATCTCTATTGGCTTTTTGCTCCATAACTCCTGATCATAGCATATAACCATGTGCTGCTGATGCTTGTTTGTACGTATCTCCTTTTGGCTTTTAATTTCCATGAAGGGAGGACTCATTTCTGTCTGTTTACCATTGCATCACCACTGCAGTACCAGGTATGACATACATGCAGTGCTCAGCGAATATCTGTTCAGCAAATAATACACTGATCAGAATTCCCATGTTAAAAACAATGAATAAACCCACATTTGAGCCCCGTGACTGAAAAGTAAGCCTAACGATGTTATATAACACTTGTAAAATTTTGTACAAGCTAGAGAAGTAACTGAGTTCACAAAATTTTGTCTAATGCAGTAGTTTTCAAACCTTTTTAGTAGTGGCATCTTTTTATGTGGAATCCCAAGACATAAAACATATATGACCTTTGCATGCCTTCTTCTTCCTTCTAGCAACAGATCCTGCTCTCTTGACCACAGGGGTGAACTTGTAGACCAAGCTAGTATGTAAGACAAAACTTGATAGCTCTGCCCTCTGCTCCCAGTTACTGGACAGAGATGGTCACTTGACCTAAATTAATTTAGGCCATCCTTGGGATACAAGCTGAAAGATGAATCCAAAATGGCCTATAAAGACAAATTCAGAAACTTAGAATTCTAGGGTGTTCCACTGAATGTTTATTATACCGGAAAGTATAAATCCCCTGGAACTTGTTTGAAGAGGAAAATTATGATGAATCAGGAATTAGGAGAAAAAAATGTGTCATTTTTCTAAGCATTTGATGCAATTTCCCCTAAAGTAAGAACTTTAAACAGTGGCCTCCTTATTTGGATCAAGGAAGGCCACAGATTCTTTAGTCAGAGAGTTATGCTGAAATCCCCTGTGCTTCCTTAATGCGGCCTAGAAAAACAAACTCTTCTTTTTTCAGAGCAATGGGCTTTTCTAAAATAGTCTTTGGTTAAAAAGTCAAGATGATGATAAATGTGAATTGTCTTAAAACCAAATCATGAAATTTTACAGTCTTCCTTTGCTGATGTTAGAAGAAAATACTGATTGCCTGTCATCTTTCTCAGAAGACTCCAAGCAAAGAGAAAGTAGCTTTTTACAAATTTAAAGAATCGAAGTAAATACTGGGCTGCATATGCAACACTGTAAATATCTTAATATGTGGTCGAATCTGTCATTGATATAAAGTAGAATTAGAAACATATCACCTAATTTTATACTTGGTTGTTTTATTTAAAATCTCTGAGTTACTTCAGGTTCTATGAAAGAGTAAACAAACAAAGTTTCTGTCTGTGAATTATAAAACCAGGAAAGAATAAATTCAATACTGCTTTTCATCAGAGTCCACGTTATCCTCTTGAGTCATCCACTAACATGCAAGAGAAGTCAGATGCCTGGAAGAGGTTTGCTGTACTACTTATAGTCATCTGGTTGTGAGTGTGCTAAAACCACATAATATTGAGGTTGCAACCCCAAAACAGTATGGTCCAATATAAAGCCTTAAATCATTTACATTTGCATTCAAATCTCCATTCTACCACTTACTAGCAACGTTACTCTGGGAAGACACTGACTATTCTTGAGCTTTAAATTCCTGATCTGATGGAGTCAAAAGAGTATGGTACTTGTAAAAGATGATTATTAAAATAATAAAGCTTAACCATTTCTATGTTCTATCAGAGAATTTCACCTATATCCTTTATAGGACTACAGTATGGAATTTTGGTGATGGACTTGGTTTTTTTGTTGTTTGTTTTTCTTTTGAGACAGGTTCCTTCCTCTGTCACCCAGGCTGGAGTGTAGTGGTGCAATCATAGCTCATTGTAACCTTAAACTCCTGGGCTCAAGCAATCCTCCAGCATCAGCCTCCTGAGTAAGTAGGACTACAGGTGTGTGCCACCACGCCCAGCTAATTTTTTAATTTTTATTTTTAGAAACGGAGTCTTGCTACGCTGCCTTGAACTCCTAGCCTCAAGCAATCCTCCTGTCTTGGTCTCCCAAAGTGCTGGCTGGGATTGTAGGCCTGAGCCACTGAGCCTGGCCAGATTTGGTTTTTGTGCTGGACTCTCTTATGTACTTGAGTAGTATAACCTCTGTTTCCTTATCTATAAAATAATAATATAAAGTAATACTATCTCTTCATGAGGTCTGTTAAATAGATATTTTCTATGTACCATTTTAATTCTCTTATTTCTTTTACTACATATTTTGAAGTTACCTTTGTAGTGGCTGCCCAGGTATTACAATTAACATCTTAATTTAAAGCAATTTGGTTTGGATTAATGTAACCTTAATTTCAATAGTATACAACAATTTTGCTCCTACATAGCTCCATTCTCTCCCTTTTCTGTGCTATTATTAATCATACAAATATATCTTTATACACTATAAGCTCATCAATGTTTTACAATTATTGCTTTATGTATTGTCTTTTAAATCAGACTTTATATTATTTACTCTTTCTCAGACTAGATAATCTCAACTGACCTTTACAATCACAGATTCATTCTTCTACCAGCTCAATTTTGCTGCTGAACCTTTCTAGTATATTGTTATTTCAGTTATTATATTTTTAACTCCAGCATTTCTATTTAGTTCCTTTTTATATTTTCTATCCCTTTGTTGATATTCTATATTTAGTGAGATATCCTTCTCATACTTTCCTTTAGTTCTTCAGACATGGTTTCCCTTAGCTCTTTGAATATATTAAAAATAGGCAATTTTAAATCTTTGTCTAGTATGTCTAATGTAGGGACTTCCTTGGGGATGTTTCTACTGACTCTGTTTTTTCAATTAAAAAATTTTGTTTTGGTGCTCTACATGTTCAGAGAAACTTCTCTAGTAACAAACTATAGAAATGATCCCTGAAAAGTATAGTCTTTATTGACTCCTTTTTTCCCCTGTGTATGGGCTATACATTTCTATTTCTCTACATGTCTCACAATTCTTTTGTTAAAAAATAAACATTTAAATAGCAGATTTCTGCTCACCAACCATACCACCCCAATAACGAAGAGGCTCTCTTCCTTAGCTATGGTCCTGATGACTAACAGGTAGTGAGGATAAGCACACAGTTGCACAGCTGGTGGCAGATAGAGCTGGAAGGCTAGAAAGTATTTAGCATGAAGAATATATATAACTTCAGTTTTAGTTTAGGAAGCAACATCCCTGCCCTTGGTAATCTGAATGTTCTTTACATTGAAATTTTAGGGAAAAGTCAATATACATTTCTTGGACATATGGGACCATTAATGGAAAGGAAACAGTCTGATCCCCTTAGATGTTCCAATTCCTCTCTTCCAAAATAACAATTGGTGGTTGCACTAAACATGGTCTTATCCTTTACAGCCCCAAGACAGCCTCCAAGAAGAACAATCTTAGACATATGGTATATTCACACAACAGCTAAATTTCTCTGTACCTGCTTTATCTATGCAATTTGGGATATTATGACAAAAAAAAAAACCTGTGATAAGCAGAATAATAATTATATTCAACAGTTCGCTTCAGTAAAGTATTTCTTAAGAACCTACTCTGTGCCAAGAACTATGCTAAGGGTTGAGTCTGTGTTTGTATGTGTTTTTGAATATATAAACATGAGAACTTGGCCAAGCAATGGAAACAAGCATGTTATAGGATAAATTCAATTATATGGGGTACTAGAAGGGAGGCACCGGGACAAATATGTAGGTTTAAAAAAGATTTTCTGAAGGAAATGATGTCTGAATATATTTAGTATTATGTTAAGACACCATGGGAAATATAGAACATAAGATAAAATATGTGAAACAGAATAATGTGTCAATTTAATGTAATTAAAATATGGAACAAAGTAAGGATAAGTGCTATGTCTAAGTAGCAAGGGAAACAGCAGATTAATGTTAGTGGGGTTTTCAGGGAATATGTCTCTGAGCGTGGCATGAATTGAGATAGGAAGAAGGCATTCCACGTAGGGAAATAGACCCACAGCACCCTCAGTGGCAGAATTTAATTGCTTGAGGTAAAAATGAACAGTGCTGAAACTAAGGCTTGGGAAGTAAGGTAAATTCAGATTGTGGAGGATTTTGAATTCCAAGATTCATACAGATGAATTTAGATGTTAGCCCAAGACTGTTAGATTAAGGTCATTATCAGTTCAAGAAACCTGGAAAGGCCCAAAGAACTGAGAAAGTCTCAAAGATCTAGACAAGAAGGGCCTAGGATAGTAGGTTAAGGGTGTCCAAAGCAGTAGCAGCCTTGGGAAGAAACAAACCTAGCGCCCTTTGCCCTCTATTTTCTTCTATACTGGGGTCTAGGTGTGCCTACAGCCAAGAAAGCAAGTCAGGGACTTGCAGGGTGTCCTCTTCCTTACCAGAAGAGAGGTGAGCAGATCACAACATCTTGCTAGATGAAGACGCTTAGGCATCTTCCATCAGGTAGTGGGAGTCTCTATAGGTTTGTCAGGAGAGGGTCAATTTTCTTCATTTTTTTTTACCCAAATTCTACTAAAACAGTGGGCAAGGGACCTGTCTTAAAAGTCCTTCAGAATAACATTAGTTATAATTTTTATTAACAGAATGATTCAGTTCTTAAAACTACTGAAATCAATAGTTATCAAAGCTAACCCAAGACTAATTTATCATTTTGATTATTTCTGTCTTCTCAGTAAATGAATTAATTAGGTTTTAAAATGGTCTTTGGGTTGCACTCTAAAGCAGATTTAAGATTATTAATATTTTCTAAAAATACATAGAGCCACAGAAGTTTTGGTGATTTCACTTAATAAAAGTGGTCTCTGAGCTACTAATTATGTAATGCAGGATATTTTCAAATTTTAATACAGTAGCAAAATTGTTCCTTTTGGAGGATATATAGTTATTCAGAATATCAAATCATTCAAGTACAGAGCCTATGAAAAAAGAATTTGGCTTTCCTATTATAAACACTCATGTCCATACTGAAGTCAATTCCAGCAAAAACTTCTGCTGTGCTCAGCAGTATGTGAATCACAGAAAAAACATTAGCTGAGGACATTCAGGAAGGACGGAGGTCAACAAAGATGAATCCAATTCTCAGAACAATGACAGCAATGCCTCCCTAAAAAATTACAACTAAGCATTTTTTTCCACACTTAGTAAACGTGTGGCTTCAATATATTAATGTCTTTAAAATCTTTCTAAGGGATGGATTTAAAATTATAAAATATTAGGTTTCAGTTTCCTTATTCCAAAGTTATAGTATCTACAATTATAACTTAATTTTCTTTAAAGTCTTATAGAAGTTTATACTGATGTTAAAAGCTGCCTATTTGGCGAAAACATTTCAGTTTCTCTGCCAGATTTTGATCTCTTGTAGGAAATCTATGAAAATGGCTGGTGACTCTGTTACCAAGTAGTAAAGTCCCAGGGAGCTTCTTCGAGAACATCTGTGAACTACTTACACAGTCAGCTCTGGCAAGAGTCCCCTAGCGTGTTATACGGCAGTGCTCTAGCCTGTGTAGGAAGTGCAAGCAAATTCAAACTGAAAAGGCATTTATGGCCTACCACAGATGACTCTTGGCTCTAATTTCATACAAGTAGGACAAATAAATTTTAGCCCTAAGTAGGAAATTGGCTTTGCCATCATCCTTAACCTTTTAAACTCATCACTACCAAGATTCTAAAGACTGAAAGTCTCACAACAATATTTAAATGGCTGTGTGTGGGTGTTTATACTGTGCTTATGACACACGCATCACACTTTAGATACTGAAAGGCCTTTTGTAAAGTATGTTACCACTTCAGTTGATGTGAACAGGTTTGATCAGAAACATGCTGATATCTAAAATACAGTTGCCAAATATTTTAATATTAAAGGAAATAATATATGTAATAAGGTTAGCACGATGTATGGCAAGTAACAAATAGTCAATAAATAAAGCTATTTTAATATTTTTATTCTCTTTCAAGGAATCAGAGGCCATATGGGTCTTGTTCACTATCACGTCCCCAGTGAATAAAACATAGAAGGTATTCAGTAAATATTTGTTTAATTATGAATGAATGGCCTGAAATAAAAACATTTGCTAAAACTCACCATATCCCCCATGTCTAAAATAGTATCTAAGAGGATGTAAGTACTATATTTAAATTATAAATTATGTAAACACTTTATATATTTATAAACATATAAATTATAGAAATAATAACTATAGAATTTGTTTATAAAATTTTTTATTTTTTTATGTTTTTGAGACAGTCTCACTCTGTTGCCCCAGCTAGGGTGCTGTGGCATTACCCTAGCTCACAGCAACCTCAAACTACTGGCTCAAGCAATCCTCCTGCCTCAGCCTCCTGAGTAGCTGAGACTACAGGCATGCGCCACCATGCCCGGCTAATTTTTCTATTATTAGTAGATATGGGGTCTCGCTCTTGCTCAGGGTGGTCTCGAACTCCTGACCTCAAGTGATTCTCCCACCTTGGCCTCCCGGAGTGCTAGGATTACAGGCATAAGCCACCGTACCTGGCCTATAAAATTTGTTTATAAACATATAAATTATAATTTGTAATTGCTTAGTATAAAATATAGACTGTCATTCTATGTATCATTACTACCTTTATCATTAACTGTCCTGTTGTTTTAGTAACCCATCCTTTCCTTCAACTCATTAATGGTTGAAGAGTTGTTTAGGTAACACAAAATCAAAATGTTCAACTTATTAGTAAGCAAAACATTAAAAATTAAGAATATTCCTTGCTGTTCTACTTCATGAGTAAAAAGAGAAGAAAAAAAGGAAAAGTAAAAAAAAAAAAGAATATTCCACCTTCATCCAAATTCTTGCTCAAACACATGTACATCTGATTAATTAAAACACAGCTATGACAAGGGTGCAAGGATAGGCACTTTCATATATTGCTTTTAGAAGTATAAATCGATAAAAATTTTCTAGAAGGCAATCGATCAGCCAGCCAAATGGACAGTATTAACAATCTTTGTTTTTAACCAGGAATACATTTTTAAAAAGGTATCTTAAGGAAGTTATCAAAGAGGTGTATAAAGATTTGTATAAAAGAATCTTCACTACAGATTTATAAAAGCAGAAAAAAAGAATGAGAAATTTATGGCATATTAATAGGATCAAATACTATGTAGTCATTAAAATCACATTTTCAAGTAACATTTAAAGGTAGGAATAGCTCAAAATGTATTTTTTGTGAAAGAAGAAAAGTACTTATATAAACAAGATACCAATTTTAAAACATGTATAAGTAATACATGCACAAAAAAGATTAGAGAGGATATGCCAAGATGACAGTAAGAGTGCTTTACTGCTACATATTGGGGTATTTTATGTTTCGGTTTTTCTATACTTAGTAAATTTTCTTTTGGTACTTTGATTGTCAAACAGAAAATACATGTATTTTATAAATTAAAGAAAAACAAAAGGTATTGACAAATATGCTTACAATGTTATATGCCATGCCATTCATTTTATTTTATTTTTATTATTGCTATCCTAGTGGGTGTGAAGTCATATCTCATTGTGGTTTTAATTAGCATTTCCTGAATGACTAATGACATCAAGCATCTTTTCATGTGCTTTTGACCAGTTGTATATCTTCTTTGGAAAAATGTCTATTCAAGTCCTCTGCTCATTTTCTAATTGGGCTGTTGTCTTTGCGTTTAGTTGTAAGAGTTTATTATATATTCTGAATGTCAGACCCTTATCAGACATATAATTTACAAGTATTTTCTTCAATTCTAAGGTTTGTCCTTTTATTTTATTGATAGTGTCCTTTGATGTACAGAAGTTTTAATTTTCATGAAGTCTAATTTATCTATTTTTCTTTTAGTTGCTTGTGCTTTTTGGCGTCCCATCTAAGAATCCATGGCCAAATCCAAGGTCATGATTTGTTCCTATGTTTTCTTCTAAGAGTTTTAAAGCTTATGCTCTTAAATCTAGGTCTTTGATCCATTTTGAGTTAATTTTTATACATGGTGTAAGATAAGGATCCAACTTCTTCCTACTGCATGTGTATATCCAGTTGTCTCAGCACCATTTGTTGAAGACTATTACATCTCTTGTAGAAAAGCAACTGACCATATATATATGAGTTTATTTCTGAACTCTCAATTCTATTTCATTAATCTATATGTCTATCCTTATGTAAGCATCATACCATTTTGGATTACTGTATCCTTGTAGTAAGTTTTTTATTTTTTAAAACTGGGTCTCACTCTCACCCAGGATGGAGTGTGGTGGCGAGATTATAGGTCATTGCAGCCTTGAACTCTTGAGCTCAAGCGATCCTCCTGCCTCAGCCTTCTAAGCAGCTGGGACTATAGGCACGTATCACCACCCCAGATATTTTTAAAAATGTTTTGTAGAGACAGGATCTCGCTATGTTGCCAGGCTGGCCTTGAACTCCTGGCCTCAAGGCAATCCTCCCGCCCTGGCCTCCCAAAGGATTAGGATTACAGGCATGAGCCACAGCACCTGGCTTCCTTGTAGTAAGTTTTGAAATCAGGAAGGGTGAGTCCTGAAACTTTGTTCTTCTTTTCAAGACTGTTTGGGCTATTCAAGGTACTCTTAGAGTACCACAAAAATCTTAGAATCAGCTTCCCCATTTCTGTATAAAACGCAGTTGGAAATCCTAGAGATTGCATTGAACCTGTACATCAATTTAGGGAGTACAGGCTGTCCCCAGGTTATCGAAGAGATATGTTCCTGAAAATGCCTTTAGGTTGGACTTGTATGTAACTCAGATGCATGATCAACAGTGCATATATGGCAATGCTAATAATAATAACAATACTATAATGGCTCATATGTGGTAATAATACAGTGCAATACTGTAATAATAATACCCCTGTACTATAGTAATAAGTTACAGAAACTATTGTGCCTAGCAATCTGGGAGGCCAAGGTGGGAGGATTGCCTTGAGGTCAGTTTGAGACCAGCCTGAGCGAGACCCCATCTCTATTAAAAATAGAAAAAATTAGCTGGGCATGGTGGCACGTGCCTGTAGTCCCAGCTACTCAGGAGATGAGCCCAGGAATTTGAAGTTACAGTGAGCTATGATGATGCCACTGCACTCTAGCCCTGGTGACAGAGCGAGACCCTGTCTCAAAAAAAAAAAGTTAAGACAAAACTGATGCTGTGCATAAGTGACCATATAAACAATGAGACTAGCTGCTAGCGTAAAGACGGTGCACCAACGAACCACTTATGCTATATGGGTTTGTTTACATTCCAGGAAGAAACTAGTTCCTGAATTCTTAATTTAATTATTTGATTATAAATTATACTTATCGGGAGCCTTGGAAGCCTGTTTGTAAGTACCACAGTCGGGTCATCTCTAATCCAGGTACTGCCTGTACTGCCATCTTAACAATATTAAGTCTTCCAATCCATGAATATGGAATGTCTTTCCATTAACTTATTACAGATCTTTATTTTCTTTCAACAATGCTATGTAGTTTTCAATGCACAAGTCTTACACCTCCTTGGTTAAATTTATTCCTAAGGATTTTAATGCTTAATTTTTTATGCTATTGTAAATGAATTTATTTTCTTAATTCTTTTTCAGCTTGTTCATTGCTGGCATACAGAAATATAACTAATTTTTGTGTGTTGATCTCATATCCTGCAACTTTGCTGAAATCATTTATTAGTTCATAGTATTTTTGTGGATTAAGATTTTCTCTATATAAGATCATGTCATCTGAAAATACAGATAATTTTACTTCTTCCTTTCCAATCTGAACACATGATCATAGCCCACTACAACCTCAAACTCCTGGGATCAAGTGAATCCAACCACATTTTTAGTACTTTTTAAATTCCACATAAATATACTATATATTCATAAACAATATACAATAATGTTTTAGGCTTTTAAGAAATTATGTAAAGTAGCATTGTCCTGTTCTGCAACTTGATATTTTTAATGAATACATTGTGTTTTTGGAATTTATCCAAAAATTTATGTAACTCAATTCATTTTAGCTTCTGTATTGTATCCCATTTTATAAACTGCAATTGATTACATATTCTGCTATTGAAAGGCATTTGAGTTGTTTCTAATATTTTACTATTAAAAATGCTGCTATAGGCCGGGCGCGGTGGCTCACGCCTGTAATCCTAGCTCTCTGGGAGGCCGAGGCGGGTGAATTGAGCTCAGGAGTTCGAGACCAGCCTGAGCAAGAGCGAGACCCCGTCTCTACTAAAATTAGAAAGAAATTAATCGGACAACTAAAAATATATAGAAAAAATTAGCCGGGCATGGTGGCGCATGCCTGTAGTCCCAGCTACTCGGGAGGCTGAGGCAGGAGGATTGCTTGAGCCCAGGAGTTTGAGGTTGCTGTGAGCTAAGATGATGCCACGGCACTCTAGCCCGGGCAACACAGTGAGACTCTGTCTTAAAAAAAAAAAAAATGCTGCTATGACTCCCCTCCTCACTACTGCACTTGACTAGTCTTAAAAAAAAAAAATGCGGCTATGAACATTTTAGCACATTTTCATATACATATGTACATGTACATGTCATTGCACATGTTTTCAGTTCTAGGTGTAGAACTGAAATTGCTGAGTGGCTCATCACGCCACTGAACTCTAGCCTGGACAACAGAGCGAGACCCTATCTCAAAAGAAAAAAAGAAAAGAAAAAGAAATTAATTTTTAAAAATGTGGTCAGAAACTAATGGTACTATCTTCAGAAGAATGGTTGTCTCTGCAAGTGGGAGGGAATGAGAAAAGAAGGAATAAAATAGGTGGAGGCTGAGATTTAAGCTGTTTGATTTCTTTAAAAAATTTATCTGAATTGAATGAAGTTACTATTTGCTAATTTTAAGTGATGTATAAACACTTATATTATTCTTTGTATTTTTCTATATATTTGAAATATTTTCTTTTTTTCTACTTTGAGGAAATAAGGGATTTATTTACTACTAGATAGAAGTCCAAGATGATGATGAAAAGCTCTGAGAGGAAAAAGATTAGCAAGAGACCCAATTAGGACAAAGGCAGCACAGAATAGTATGGAGATTACGGGATGGGAGAACACAGATGATCTGCAAGGCTCAAATCCTGGGTGGAGACTTGCAGTTCTCTAGGAAATGAATCTAGTTTACAGCTAATTTAGGGGCTTTAAAAAAAACCTCCCTTCTGCTTCTTGGTTTTCTCTAATTTCACTGATCATTAAAGTTTCTACCTTGGATTATGGGAAAGCAGTAGAGGTGAAATTCACATTACCTTAGTTAGTTATTAATAGTGTCAATGAAAGGAGAGGAAATTGAAGAGAATGACAGACGAGATGAGGGGTTCGGTAAGAAGGAGGTGAAGGGGACAGAGACGGGGGATGGAGAAGTCCCTGAGTCCGCAGATTTGACTTTCAAATATATACATGTTTTATATGATTCAAATATTCGAAATATAAAATATTTTTAAAGGATTAAAAACAAAACCCTAAACTGAATACAATGTAACTATATATCCTTAGTGGGATATAGTCTAGAGACAAAAAAAGTCAAGGAAGTCTTAAACTTTATTTAGTTGTTCTTCTGTCAACAGTAATAACGGTATTGTAATTTTGAGGTTTCTCTGTATATACTACAAGCTAAAACAAATGAACAGATATATTAATATTTTCATTATAGGGGAAAGTAGATACAAATAAAAAATAAACAAAAAACCATATAATTTAAAAACTGAATTGAAAAAAATCATTGTTAACACAATTAATTATTGTTTGCTGTTTACTTTGTCTTTTTCCACTGGCTATAAACTCCATAAGGAAGAGGATGTTGTCTGTTTTGCTCACTGATCTCAGGCACTCAGGATGGTGCCTAACACTGGCTGAATAAATGAATAAGACAAGACACCTAAACGTTACATTTTGATATTTTCTTAGATCATTAGCTGCAAGAAATTTTAGTTAGCATACCTATAATTGAGATATTTGTTCTAAGGCACATAAAAATATTCTAAACCGCTGTGCTAAGTACACATTAAGATAAATTTACTTTGAAATTTAATGGAAGAAAAGAACACAGAGACACCTAAAGTTTCTAAAATATAATAATATGTAATTAAAAAAAGATAGACTGATTAATAAATATTCAGACTTTAATCATTATTCATTGTGATGCTGCCAACTTTAACTTTTATTGCATGACATGGCATTAAAACTAAAGAATTACATGATCAATAATTACAATGCTCAAAATGTTAACACCTGACAATGTCCTCTAATACAAGTCAGTGAAAATAGGTATTGTGGAAATATCTAGCATATATTACATTAAAATATATGGTAGTATAAACAGAGTAATAGATACCATTTACGGAATATCTATTACATGCCAGGAGCTTTGTGAGTATCTCTTGCTTTCACAACACTGTAAAGTAGATAATATTTTCATTTTACAGAGCAAGAAACTTGAGTCCTGAGATGTTAAATATAATGCCCAGGGGAATTTCTCAGGCTCAACTACACATTCATACTCACAAGACCATTATAGGACATACTTGGCACCAGTTTACTCGAAGAGATATAGGACAAAAATGATAGCCTGGCAACAAGGCAGCACCGGGTATTCCTCTTTGTGGGAATAGTCTTCGCAGTCATCTGTGCATCTTGGGTATGCACATGCTACCCAAGAGCCAGTCTCCTTGCAACCCAGCCCCCTTCCTCATGCCCCAGGTGAGATTCAGGTCCAAGAAAATGAGACTCACATCAGTGGGTTTGGGAGTCACTCTGGTTTAACAGCCACATGCCCCACAGGGGCCAACATCTCTTACAGCAATGCTATAGGTATAAACTGCAGGTCCCTGAAAGGGATGTGCAGTCACTAGGGTGACTGTCCTGGGGTAAACTCAATGATATGGTAGTATCTTACAAAATATTTACAGGTCTTTAATTAGATGTAGTTTACTAAACATGTTTGACATAGCACATTTATCAGAACTCTAGGGCATTCAATAATTACTAACAGGGGAAACAGAACCACCAATGGGTCAAAAATCGATGGGGGGGGGAGTTTCTTAGATATTAACAATAATTTGTGGCCCTCCAAAGGGACACAGTATATCAACAGATACATGTTATATATGTGGTAGTAACATTTCATATGGGTGAGGGCAATTAGGGAAAAAAAGTCTTAAAAAACTCATTAGGGGAACAATAATGTTTTGGGACAATAGAGTTAAAAAGTTAACACAAGGTCAAATTATCATGCAGAAGAGAAAAGAATTTTTTAAACTTTTACCCACATTAAATGATTTGGTCAACATTACACAACTGGTAAGAAGGAGTATTAGAACTTCTTTAAAAATTTCAAAATATTAAGGGCTTACAAATGTTTTTGTTACATGGCTTGAGTCAGGGCTATAAATGTGCCCATCATCCAAACTGTGTTCACTGTACCTGTTAGGTGGGTTTTTGCCCCCCCCCTTGTCCTCCCTCCCACTTAAGGCAGCATTATTATAGAACTTACACTTAGGTTTGTATGATTCCAAAGTCTGACCATTTTCTTTTCTTTTCTTTTTTTAATTTATAAAGAAAAGAAACAGATTTCTTACAGTTACGGATGCTTAGAAGTTCCATGTCAAGGGGCCACATCTTCTTGCTGGTATCCCTAGGTGGTGCAGGGTATCAGTGGGGCCTGAGCATTTTCCAATATATCTTATTTCTCAATTAACAGCTTTAAATTTAGTGGAAGACCTAGGTTTTATGTTTAAATTTATTTACACTTCCCTTAGGTAAGAAATACAATGTGTCACAAGAGAGACTTGAGCTCTTCTCTTCCACACTCACACCTGGGCCCAAGTCCAGCAGAGGAGCAGAATTTAAGAGGTTTTCCCACAGCATTGCTTGATCTACAAAAATCCACTTATATTCCTATTTAGTGCCCCCTCTGACCTGTGATACATACCTGTAAATTGTCTGACTAGAACTAAAGCTAAAGTCAGTATTTATTTGACTCACATAGGAATTGATCACAAGATTTTGTTCTACGTAAATGAACTTATCAGACATAGTCACCAAGTCTAGCAAGAAAGAGAATAATAATGAAAGATTGATAACCATACAACTCTACTGCTGGTCCTAATGGACATGTAGGAACTGCCACCCTCTAGCACAGTCTGTTGGAACAGTCCTTACTTTGAAACCTCCCAAAGGTTAGTCCACAGATTTTCCTAATTACAAATTAAAGTCAGTGTGCCAAAATCCCTAGAGCATAAAAAACCATATTAAAAACATAATTTTCTAACTGT
>NW_012147897.1:2783114-2800311 GCF_000956105.1 Propithecus coquereli
TTTTACATATCATTTATGATCCCCATTCTAATCAGTTAATATAGTGTTAACATTTTTCATGGCAATATAATGTTATAATCTTGCACAACATAATTTTTATGACATAACATGGATATATCATAAATTATCTATTATTAACAATATTTCAATTACTTCAAATTCTTCAATGTGTTAATTTTAAACATTTTAGTTGCTTTTAATTTTTAAGCCCATTATGATCTTCATGCATGTAGACAAATACTTTCACAGATATCTATTTATAATCTCAGAATAAATTCCTAGGATATAATTGCTGTGGCAAAGTATAGTTTATGTTAAGGCATTTGATATATACTACCAATAAGCCCTATGAAACAATTTTATTAATTTATACTCTCAACAACAGAATATGAATGTATTCACAAAATTTTAACTTGCCATTTTGATGGATACAATTAACATTAACATTGTTGTAATTTCCATTTCTTTGATTATTGGTGAAATGGTAGATTTTCATAGTTACTAGTCTTTTAATTTGTTTTTTATCGTGGTATTAGTCACAATATAAAGTTCATCTTTTTAAAGTATACAGTGCAGTGGCTTTTAGCATGTTCACAAAGTTATGCAACCATCACTACTATCTAATTCTAGAACATTCCCATCACCTCAAATAGAAACCTCACTCCCATTAAGTAGTAGTCACTGCCATTTCCCCCTACCCCAGCACCTAGAAACCCCTAATCTACTTTCTGCCTTTATGGATTTGCCTACTCTGGACATTTCATATAAAAGGAATCATACAATATTATAATAGCCTTTTGTGTCTGGCTTCTTTTATTTAACACGATGTTTTCAAGGTCTATCCATGTTGTAGCATGAATGAGTACTACATTCCATTTTAAGGCTGAATAACGTTCCATTGTATGGGTATACCATGTTTGTTTTGTTTGTCCATTCATCAGCTGATGAACATTTGAGTTGTTTCCACTTTTTGATTATTATGAATAATGCTGCTATAAACTTCATGTACACTGTTTGAACACCCGTTTCCAATTCTCTTGGGTATATACCTAAGAGTGGAGTTTCTGGGTCATATGATATTTCTGTTTAACAGTTTGAGAAACCACTGAACTGTTTTTCCAGAGTAGCTGCATCATTTTACACTCTCAACCAATTTTTTTCATGTTCTCACCAACACTTGTTATTTTCTGGTTTTTTGTTTTGTTTTGTTTTTAAATTCTAGCCATCCTACTGGGTATGAAGTGGTATTTCATTGTGGTCTTCATTTACATTTTCCTAACGATTAACGGTGTTAAGCATCTTTTCATATCTTCTTTGTAAAAAAGTCTATTAAAATTTTTTGCCCTTTAAAAAAAATCAGGTTATTTTTCTTTTATTGTTAAGTTGTAAGGCTTCTTTATATATTCTGGACATCAGATCCTTATCAGACATATAATTTACAAATATTTTGTCCAATTCTATAGGTTGTATTTTCCTTCTCTTCATAGATTACTTTGATATGCAGACATTTTAAAATATGCAATCTATTTTTTCTTTTGTTGTTTATGCTTTTGGTGATATCTAAGAAACTACTGCCTATTCTAAGGTCGTATAGAATTACATTTTTTTCCTTCTAAGAGTTTTATAGTTTGAGTTCTTACATTTAGGTCTTTGATCCATTTTGAATTAATTTTTACATATGGTGTGAAGTAGAGGTCGAATTTCATTCTTTTTTGCATATCGGTATGCAACTGTGCCAGCATCATTTGTTGAAAGACTATTCTTTCCTCCATTGAACTGTTTTGGTACTTTGGTAGAAATCAATTGACCATTGATATACAGTCACTAGTATTTTGCAGTTCTTTTTTAAACTGAATTTGTAGCTTTTCCCTATTTCTTTTTTAGGATTTTTTTTTTGACGCAGCACCTTGTTCTGTCACCCAGGCTGGAGTGCAGTGGTGTGATCATAACTCACTGTAGCCCCAAACTCCTGGACTAAAGTGATCCTCCCACCTCAGCCTCCCAGGTAGCTGGGACTACAGGCACACACCACCATGCCTGGCTAATTTTTTTTATTATTTTTTATTTTTTGTAGAGACAGGATCTTGCTATATTGCACAAACTGGTCTCAAACTCCTGTCCTCAAGCGATCTTTCCACCGTGACCTCCCAAACTGCTGGGATTACAGGAATGAGCCACCTTGCTGGAGTAATTTTTATTTTTCTTATTGATTTATAAGAACACTTTAACTCCCATGTTATCATTTGCCTTAACAGATATTTAGAGGCAGCACAAATAGTGGTTGTGGTGCAAACTGTTAGTTGTCCACAAAAATCTGTTCTCCCTTTCTTTCTGGGTACATAGTGTGAGAATGCAATTCCTAGCCTCCTCTGCTGTTAGGTAAGGCCATGTGATTACATTCTCTCTAATACAATGTGAGCAAAAGTAATATATGCCACTTTCAGAACTAGATCTTTGAGAATAGGTGTGTCTTCTTCATGCTCTCTTTCCCCTACTCACTGGCTAGAACCCTACCAAGTCAATGACTCAGGTTTAACCAGGCCATGATGACAGAAAGTGGTGGAGCCACCCTGCTACCTGGGTCCTTGAATAACTTAATGAGGCAGAATCTGTCTATCTACCCTGATTTATTGCATGAGAAATAATTAACATCTATATTGTGTGAGCCACTGCATTTTGGGTCTCTATTTCAGTTGTTTAGCTTTTATCCTAATTAATACAGAGTTAATATCTTGTAGTGGGACGTTGCTACAACAAAAAAACTAACAAAGGTGGCATCTGCTGAATGGTAGAGTTGCAAGGCAGTGAGGAAACAGATGTTGCAGATTGGCAAGCTAGCAGTACTTTTTATACCAGGGCAAAACATCTGGTGATACTGTTGCCTGTCATAACATGGAAAGCAGACCAGGGTTAAGACTGTGTAGCTCTAGGGCAGAGTTTCTCAACTTTGGGACTCTGGCTTATATGTAACGCACTTACTACAAGGCTTGACACTATTACTTCAATAAATGTTAGCTATTGTTCTTGTTACTATTATTATACATTTTTAAAATTTGGGATTGTCGAATATAGCATCATTTTTCTATATAGTGCTGGCTTTTGCTAGAATACTTAAAAATCTCATCTCCTCACTAAGAACAGATAAATAGTTTTCTCTACTACATTTCTCTTTAACAAATCTATAATTTTTTTTTTATTTCAGCAAATTATGGGTGTACATATGTTTAGGTTACGTGTGTTGCCCTTGGTTCCCCCCCAACGAAGTCCGTGTTTCAAATATGTCCATCCTTCGGGTAGTGCGCATTGCACTCCTTGTGTATACAAATACCCGTCCCCTCCTCCCTCCTCCCCCCTCCTCCCGCCGCCCTTCCCGTGGTACAGATGATTAGGTTAGGTGTGTTGCCCTTGGTTCCCCCCCCCACCGAAGTCCGTATTTCAAATATGTCCATTCTTCGGGTAGTGCGCATTGCCCTCCTTGTGTATACAAATACCCCTCCCCTCCTCCCTCTTTTACTTGGACCTGATATGCTGTACGGACCAAAATTTTTCTTTTTCTAAAGAGTCTCAACATCACTACTTTAATAAATCTGTTATTTTCCCAGTGATTTGAAGTCTACCTTTTCATGGTCTCTTTATAAGTTCTTAATATCTAACTGAAATCAATCATGCTTGCTGAAGAAATGAGGCTAGAGTTCAGTATAGCAGAAAAAGTTCTTACTCCCATAAAGCTTAGGGAAAATACAATTTTACAAGAATACTGTAACAGCCACACTCTTTCTTTCACTTAAAAGATAACTCTCAGAATCCATATGTTGTTGGCACTCTCAACAGGCAAACTTTAGAGCATTTTTATTTTTGGTAAGAACCAAAAAAGTCCCCAAAGCTTTATGGTATGTTTGTGCACATCTTACCAAATGAAGACAAAGTTAGGGAGGAAGAGCAGCCACAAGTTTTAATGCTTGGAAACTCCCTGTGTACTTTAATTTGTATCGGTCTTAGTTGGTCACTCAGATGAAGCAACTCTCTCCTCTCTATTTTAATGCCAGAAAGATATATATGGTCCATAAGGGAAAATACTAATCTAATATTAGCCTTCAGTATTTTTAGAGCAAAAACATTTCCATATACTTTTTTGTTTACTTGTGTTCACCAACTATTTTGGTAAGAAAATTTGGTTAAGATACACAAAAACTTATTGATAAAGATGACACAGTGGAAGATGAGAGAAGGTACAAAGAGAATGAATATTTAGAGAACACCTACTAGAGAAGGTACAAAGAGGATGAATATTTAGAGAACACCTACTACGCGCCAGACACTTGCACCAATTTACAGCTAATGAAAAGGATGTTGTTAGCTCTATTTCCATAGATGAAGAAACAGGATCTCACAGGTTAAGAAATACAATAAAGCAATGAAAGCCTGCTCCTGGAGGAAGGCTTTATTGATAGAATTATCTGCTTTTTCTCAAGGTCAATGGTTCACCCTCTCTAAAGCCTCACACTATCCTGAAGCAAATACAACTACTCCTCTACTGATTCTAACACACTTCAACTTTCAAAAGTTTTGTTACTGTAAGTGGAAAGAATAAGAAGAACTTATACAATTATTGTATTCCAATAGAAAATAAAATAAAATATGGTATTATATATTTAGAAAATAAAACATGAGACATCTAACAGTGTTGGGTCAGAAAGAAAGGTTATAGTTAGGAAAGAAGAAAATTCTTTGAGAAATGGTTTTGAGAAAAGATGACAGGCATCAGAAACTTAGGCAACAAGGTAAGCTCCATATCTTAGATCTCCAGAAACATATAGCTGGTGATAAGTACACTTCCCACCAATTCTACTAACAGCTTTTTTTTCAAAAGATCTCTAATTTCTAATTCTGTTTTCTAAAACATCTACATTTGGAAAGTAAACTCTCAAGGCCAGTTGAGCTAATTCTCCTTGTAAAACAAATAAAACATCTATCTAATTTATAGCTTCATAAACAATACTGCTAAATATATCACCCAAATCAATTTCAAGCAAATGAATTTATTAAACATGAATCCACAAAAAGTCACTCAACAAATATTTGTCAACAGCCTACTATTTGTTAGACATTATTCTAGATGCTGGAGATAGTACATGGGAAAAAAAGACAAAAACTCCTGCTCTTTATGAGGTTTTACATGAAGTTGTAATAAATACAATAAACATAAACAAGGTAAAGGAATAGAGAGTGAAGAAAAGATGGTATCTTATATTGGGTAGTCGGGGGGGGTTCACTGATAAAGTCACATTTGAGCAGGAAGACCCGAATAGAGTGAGGGGATGCTGAGTTAATGTGGATATGTGGCAGAAGAACTTGCTTGGAGAAACAGCAAGTGCAAAGTTCCTGAGGTAAGAGTGTGCTTGATGTGGAACATTAATGGTTGAATTACAGTGAGGGAAAAGTGGTGGATAACAGAGGACCCTGATAAGAATTTTGAATTTTAAACTGAGTGAGAAGAGAAGTTACTAGCAGGTTTTAAGTAAAGAAATGACATAATCTGACTTAGGTTTCAAAAGGATCACTTTGGCTATTGTGTGGAAAGCAGACATTGAAGGTAGGTAGGAGCAGACAGCCAATTAGAAGACTCTTGCTAAAGTACATGCAAAGATAATAGTGTTTTGGATCATAATAATAGCAGTGGAGGTGGGGAAAATGGTTCCATTTAAAGAAATTATTGATGGGATGGATGTGGGGTTTGGAGTGGAGCAACAGGGATGACAATAAGGTATCTAGCCTGAGCAGTTGCAAGGACGTAGGTGCCATTACTGATATTGGGAAGATCAAAAGAGTAGAAAGTTTGGGAGGGGAAAGTCAAAGCCTGAGTAAGTAACCAGAGTGGTCAGAAGATACACAAAAAGATTGAGCAAATAAGTAAATATAATTAGGATGGTGGAAGCCAAATTTATCATTGTGAAAAAAGATACTTATATACACATATAGAAAGGGGGAAGGCTAGAAAGAATCCTGAAGTATTGGATTAGAATTGGACGTTTTCAACATGAATTGACATCTATACACATGTAACTACACAGATATAGAAATATATACAGCTGTATGTGTGTATAATAGACACAGGCAAAAACCACAGTGTTTTTCTTATTCTCACTCAACACTTCTGACACCAGATGTGTGGGAGGTTTTCCCTATAAACCAAACAATTCTCCAGCAGACATCAGTTGGGTATCCTCTAATTCAATTCAATTCTGACACTATCTTCCTGAAGATAGCATCAGATTCCACAGGTTAAGGGTGTAATCCCACAAGACTGCTTCCTACTTCAGATGCCACTTGGAAGCCCTAAGTTGTGACCTATATACTTCTGACTGACCAGCTATAACAACAACCAAGGTTCCTATGACCTCTTCCTTGGGTTCAATTAATTTGCTAGAGCAACTCACAGAACTCAGGCAAACACTTCATTTATGCCTACTCATTTATTATGAAGGATATTACAAAGATACACACAAACAGCCAGATAGAAGAGATGCATAGGGTAAGGTATGGGAAAAGTATGCTAAGGTTGGTGGATGGAGGTCTGATAAGGAATAGGATATTGGCATAGTCTCTCCACAAAATACTTACTATTTGTCTCAATCTGTTCAGGCTTCTATAACAAAAAAATATAAACTCAGTGGTTTATAATCAACAGGAATTTATTTTTACAGTTCTGGAGGCTGGAAAGTCCAAGATCAAGGCACCAGCAAATTCAGTGTCTGGTGAGGGCCCATTCCCTGGGTCACAGTGCCTTCTCACAGTGTCTTCTCATATGATGGAAGGGGTAAGCAGTCTCTCTTGGGCCTCTTTTATATGGGTACTAATCCCAATCAGATCAGTATTTCATTTCTTTTTTTTTTCAGACATGGTCTTGCTCTGTTGCCTGGGCTTAGAGTGCAGTGGTGTCATCATAGCTCACTGCAACCTCAAACTCCTGGGCTAAACCGATCCTCTTGCTTCAGTCTCCCAAGTAGCTAGGACTGCAGGTGTGCACCACCATGCCTGGCTAATTTTTCTATTTTTTTGTAGAGACGAGGTCTTGTTCTTGCTCAGGCTGGTCTTAAACTCTTGGCTGTAAGCCTCATTTCTTGCTACACCCCTACTAAACACTATACTATAGAGATACTGAACTACTTATATTTGTAGTCTAGAATTAATGTTGTTTTTATAATTGGAATGTTCTCAATTTGCCCGTCTTTCAGGAAAACTGAATTTGATTCAGTTCTATAAATTTTTACTGGGCACTCTTCTATGCAGTAAAACACAGTAGTAAATGATACATGGTTCCTCCTTTCAAGGCCTTATATTCTACCAGGTAAGACAAAAAAAGTCTTAACTTAAAAGCTACTTCTGTAAAGCCTTTCTTGACTTTCCTTCCCTTTCCTATGTTCTCATTACATTTGTATATACTACTATTACAGCATTTCTTATCGCAAAATAATTGTTTACTTGTCTGCTTAACTTCATTGTAAGCTCTATGCAGACAAATCCTGTGTTTTTTCATTTTTGTGTCCCTAGTATTTAACACTGCAAACAGATTCATGCATTAATATATATAACACATCTACGTGTAGGATACTATGCTAGGTTCCAGGGACATAGTTGTGAGCAGAAAACACACAATTTTGCTTTCATGAAGTTTATAGTATACTAGAGGTAAGAGGGGAATGCAAAGAGACAATACAATCAAGTATATAATTACAAATTAAGAGGAATATTTTGAACGAAAGAAACCTGATATCTAATAGAGGAATTCGATATATTAAATAGTTTGGGGAAGGCTTCCCTAAAGCAATAGATTTGAACTGAGATGTGAACCCTGATTAAGAGTAAAGAAAACAGACAGGGATAGTGGGGGAGGGATTGTTTTGGCAGCAAGAACACTAACTACATAGATCCTGGTTTAGGAGAGAGCCACTAACGTGCAGAGAGTGAGGGGGGAGATACATGAGATGAGGATAAAGAGATAGGCACATAATAACCAAAAAGGAGAAACAACCCAAAAGTACATCAACTGATGAATGGATAAACAAAATGTGGTATATCCATATAATGAACTATTATTCAGCTATAAAAAATAATGAAGTACTGATACATGCTACAACATGAATGAACCTTGAAAATATGATGCTAAGTGAAAGAAGCCAGACACAAAACGGCCATATATTGTATAATTCTATTTATATGAAATGTCAGGAAGAGGAAAATCCATAGAGACGGAAAGCAGATTACTGGTTGCCAGGAGCTGGGCAGTAGGGAGGACAGGGAATGACTGCTAATGGGGTTTCTTTTGGGGATGTTGGAAATGTTCTAGAATGAAGTAGTGGTGATGGCTGTACAACTTGTAAATATACTAAAAACCACCAATTGTACATCTTAAAATGGTAAATTTTATGGCATGTGAATTATATGCAAACTGAAAAAAAGAGGTAGGCAGAGGGCCTACCTACACAGGGCCTTTTAAGTTACCTTGAGGTTTTCCAATTTCATTATCAGAGCAATAAGAACTAACTAAAAGTTTTAAGTAGGGTACAATGTAGATGCTCCAAAATTATTATTATTATTTTTTAAGAGACAGAGTCTTACTCTGTTGCCCAGGTAGAAGTGCAGTGGCACTATCATAGCTCACTGCAGCCTTGAACTCCTGATCCTCCCACCTCAGCCTCCTGAGTAGCTAGGACTACATGCGACATTGTGCCTGGCTTTCGAAATTAACTTTTTGAATAAACAAAAAGACTTATATAACCTAGTACTCTGTTCTTAACATGGAGAGCTCGGTCTTTCGAATTGAAACTAATTTATAATGCTGCTAGAAAATATCCCTTCAGATGGTCCTAAGCTTTTGTTCAAAAAGGGCTATTCCTCTCCAGAGATTATTTGTCAAATGTGCTATCTTATATGTAGTTATGTCTTGATGTGTCATTGAAAGATAATCCATGAGGATCAACTGGGACTGAGATTGCAACAGACAGGATTAGAATAACTGGCACAGGTATCTCAGTGGGGAGCCCTTAATGGGAACCTTCTTGCAAATAATATTTATCTCCAATTAAACTGATAGATGATAAATTACACTTTTCGTAAATGGGGGTTATTCTGATTTCTAAAATGATAGTGCTGATATGGCATTTCAGAAAACCCTAGAAACTTCTTACTGTTCTTGGCAGGATTAAAGGCCTTGAACTACTCTCTGAGCACAAGGCCTGCTTACAGAAGTCAGGATGCTTCTGACCAGTCATCCTCACTCCAGAGATCCAGCAGTGCTTCTATGTACCCAACTTTCATTTTCTGGCCAACGCTTCTCCTTGGTGCTTTAATGGTTTTATTACAGTGATGTTAAAAGATATTTCTGAAAACTGGCAAACACAAAACAAAAACAAAAGCCAGCTATTCTTCCCTTCAAATATTGATAAATAATAACATTAAGGCTTTGTCTAAGATTCATCTTACATGAAAAACATGGTTTTTGTCATACACACACACACAGAGATATACATATACTACTACCTTTTATATAGATTCTCTTTGAAATCAATTTAAAATAGTACACCTGGGGTATCACTTAGGCGGCTGATTCTCTTAAACCCCAGAGGCCTCATCCTTGTTGTTAGGACTAAATTAATACTTAAACTCTCTGGTGTAGAATGACAAATTCAATGATAACAGTCTACTTACTCCCTTCAAAAACCTTATGAGAATGAGCTGCATCCCAATGCTTATTATCTTCATCTACAGACTTTCTCCTTCTTGGATCATGTTAGAATGATTTCATTTCATTTAATTTGGCTTTGAGTTATTTATATCTGGAATAAAAATCAGATTAATGAATTGTGTAGAAAAGCTAATTGGCATTTAGGTTTTACCACCTTGTATCATCAGTCAACTTTTTAGAGCGTATGTCTGAGAGAGAGAAAAAGGGAAACACAGAGAAAGGCAGAAAGAGGCAAAAGACCAGTCTTTGTCTTACTTCTTTACTTTTTGCTCTGTGCCTTGTACAAAGTGGAAATTTAGGCAAAATTATCTTCCCTTTGCTTTAAGACACCACAGAATACAAGAAGCATCACTGATTTAAAAAACATTAAAAAATTAGGAAAAAAGCTCAAATCTTAGAATCAAGGAAATATGGCACGTTTTGACTGGTTAATTTAATAAGAAAACAATTAAAACGTCTTGACATGCAATTAAGTTAGAAATTACAAAGCCGTATCTGAGAAAGGAGTTCTGGAAACTCCATACCATGTTATTTATGATAAAGAAGTTAAATTCTTAGGTTTAAATGCTTTATTGAATGAAATTTAAACCTGCACATTGGTCATGCTGGGTAAAACGTGACCAAATCACACAGTGAGGCCTGACCCTCATTAAAGGAATCGGGCACTGTGCTGAGAAAAACCCTTGTCTGTGGTCAGGGACTATCTTAAACTGTGACTAAGCACCTCAACGATAGAATATAATCTCTACTGTATTTTGTGACATCATTACATCAGCCTGAAAAACCATAATCAATAGCCACTGAAATAGTGGAAAAATAAATGCTACTTGTCTTTTCAAAATGGTTTGAAAAACAATAGAGAAAGGTGATAAATGGCTGATAAACCAAGAAAACTTGCTAAAGCCACAAATGGCTAAGAATGTTAAAGATTCTATCTATTCATATACCACTTCCTTTTTTTTTTTTTTTGAGACAGGGTCTCACTCTGCTGCTCAGGCTGGAGTGCAGTGGTGCAATCACTGCAACCTCCAACTCCTGGGCTCAAACGATCCTCCTACCTACACCTGGCAAATAGCTAGGACTACAGGTGCACATCATCATGCCCAGCTAATTTTAAAATTTTTTTGTAGAGACGGGGATCTCAGGTCTCACTATGTTGCCCAGGCTGGTTTCAAACTCCTGGCTTCAAGCGATCCTCCTGCCTTGGCCTCCCCAAGTGCTGGAATTACAGGCGTGAGCCACCACGCCCAGCCCCCACTTCCTTTCTTAACCCCAAAGCAAATGCTAGCAGTATCCACTGCCTTAAGTTTTTAACCAACAGTAAATGTTGGAGAATCTAGGAAGATTGCCAAAATCTAATAGCTCAATACAATAAGTAAAACTAATTTAACATTTCTAATGTATGAAAATGGCCTTATATACAAAAAACTCTACAATAATAAAATCTAATGGAAAAATATCATATTTTATAGAAAATTGCATTGAAAACTAAGATAATAAATAATCATATATTCACATTTAAACCTGCTTGGTTAAAAAAAAAAGCTACTTTATTGGCATTTTAGAATTCTTTCTTCAAGGTCAAACAATTTTTTTCAACTCCATTTAAAAAATCTATTGCTAGCACTCCTAGCAAGTACTATATCACGCCTGTCTTCTAGACCAACGGAGCCAGTGGTTTCTTCTGTACATCACTTTTCCCTTCTCATAAGAGGTCATCTCTATGAAATCCCACCCTCTGCCACCACAGCCTGCTACTATCCTACTCATTGTACAAAGCCTGGCTGAGATGCTAATTGCTCTATGAAGAAAAGACCTCCATGAAGAAGACCACTGCAACTTCTCCTCTCTCATTAATTCAACACCAATTTCAGGTGCTATGTATATAATATGGGACAAAACAAAGTATGTGCTCCCAGGAAGCTTACATTCTAATGAGATCTGTGACCTATAGCTATTTGTACCACTTGCATTCATAGAAACACATGATTGGAAAGGATCAATTCATGCACATATAGGGTTAAGGATTAAATGAGATAATGTGAAGGTAAAGTCTATATGAAATAGCTCAATAAATAATGACTATTACTATTACATGCTTTTAGATTATAGTTATTTGTGTGGATGTCTTAGCTCTAAGCTCTACTTCTAGTTTTTAAGGTCCCTGATGGCAATGATTCACAAAGTATTCATCTTACTTCTTTGGTAAAGAGGCACTTACAATTAGTGTTTGCTTTAAAGAATAAAGAAAATAAAAGTTGCAAGCTTTTTGATGTCAAGTTTTCATCTACAATTGTTCTTTTCATATTTTAAATCAAAGTTTTCCAAAATGTAATCTGCAAGCTCTTGGAGGTCTCTGAGAGCCTTTCAGGGGGTTTGTTAAGTAAAACCTATTTTTTAAATCAATACTAAGATGTTATTTCTTTTTTCAACTGTGTTCACATTTATACCAATGATACAAAAGCAATGGTGGGTAAAATTGTGGGCACCTTGGCATGAATTCAGGCAGTGGCACTAGGCACTAACTTGCAATACTGGTCATTATATTCTTCACTGCCAAGCACTCATAGTTTTAAAAAAAATTAAGGAAGGAAGAAGGGCAGGGAGGGAGGGACACTATGTAACCTCTGAGACTGTGTCATACAAGGTGATACTGCTTGTGACTGGCATGCATTCCACCTCCACCTACCCCTCATATTTGCCTTCGGAACCTAACCATGACATTGTGAGGAAGCCCAGGTGACAAGGAAAAGCCAAGTGCAGAAGCTCCAGCTGATAGCCCCAGGAAGGTCTCAGTCAGTAAGCAGTATCAATCACCAAATATATGAAAAAGTAAGCTGTCAGAATTCAACCTTTAGCCTTTTAGGTTTTCTAGTTGATGTGGAGTGGTATGGAGACAAGTTATCCCTACTGAGCCCTGCCTGAAGTATAGATTTGAGAGCAAACTAAATGTTGTTGTTTTAAGCCACTAAGCTTTGCAGTAATTTGTTATGCAGAGTAACACAGTAACTAGAACAGGTCAGTATATAAAAATCAATTGTATTTCTATATACTAATAAAAAGAATTAAAAGGCAGAATTCAAACATAACAGTTATAGTAACAGTGACAATATGAAATACTTAGGAATAAATTTAACAAAATATGTGTAAGACCGAAGCAGACAGAATTATAAAATCATCCCAACGACTCTTGACCTTGTAAAATCCCCTCTTCTTTAAGTGTGGGTAGAACACATGAATATGATGAGATATCATTCCTGTAATTATGTTATACTAAATGGCAAATGGGAAATTATCCTGGTGAGCTTATCCTAATCATATGAGCCCTTTGAAAGCAGAGAGTTTTCTCCAGCTGGTAGCAAAAGAGGAAGTCAGAGATTCAAAACACAAATGGGATTCAATGTGCCTTTGCTGGCTTGGTAATGGACAAAGTCATGTACAAAGGACCTGAGAGCAACCTCTAGGAGCTGAGAATGACCCTGGCCTATAGCCAGCAAGAAAACAAGGAACTGTTTCTTTCTACAACCACAAAGAACTGGATTCTGCCAACAACCTGAATGACCATGGAAGTAGCTTCTTCACTAGAACCTCCAGATAAGAACACAGCCCAAGAAACATTTTGATTTGGGCTTTGTAAGACCCTAAGCAGAAAACCCAGGTAAGCCGATCTGAACTTTTGACCTACAGAACTGTGAGATAATAAATGGCAGGTAGCTTAAAGCCTCCAAGTTTGTAGTGATTTGTTACATAGCAACAGAAACCGAATATAACTGCAAAGGGACAAGAGAAAGTTTAGGGAGGATAGAAATATTCTAAATATTGATTGGGATTACATGGTTATACACATTTGTGAAAATTCAACCAACCTTATACTTAAAATAGATGCATTTTATTGTATGTTAATTATACCTCAATAAAGTTAATTTAAAAAGAAAGAGTTGGTTTCTTTAAAGTTTTCTCCTTACAACTCTTGTCACTTTATACATTACTCTCATGAATAATTTTATGCATTTTCTGCTTCAGTACCCCTCATTTATTGTTCATTCCGCAGCTGAAGACATTTAATTAAGCTCTCAAACTAGAATATTCAATTGCCTGTTACACCTGCCCACTGAAGAATGTGAACAGATTACCATGTTCTAATTTATATTTTTAAGAGATTACTTCAAAAACATCTAGAATGAAGATAATTTAGGTAAAGCTTAGAATTCTACAAAAAATTTGCTAGCTAGAAAACACTGTTTTAGAACATTTGTTTCCAAACTATATTTCAAGGAGCCCTAGTATTCAGCTTAATGCTTGAGGAACCAAGGGAAAGAAGTAGAGGGTGGACCAGGCAGGTGTGGTGAGTGGGGAAAACACACTGACAGGAAACAAGTTCATAAGCTTTAACCAAGTAACTTCCCTTTTATCAGCTTTATATATAAATATTCTATGTAAGAGTTTGTTTTAACAAGTTGTTCAACTGCTAAAAATATTTTAAAATCATTGCTTTAGAAGTTTACTAAGGATTGGCAAGAAGCATCCTAATTTTCTCTTTCTGTGTCACAGGGAGCCATTCATAGTATAACCAATACAGCAGGGAAAAGATCTATTACCACACATTTCATAAGCTCTTTGGGGGCTGCTCCAGAGAATTACAATCTCCTTGTTTCTGGCTCACTGCTAGTATGGCTCTTGTCCGATTTATCTCTGTATCACCAACTGCCTGTCACCTAGGACGAACTCAAATGCTTCCTGAGTTTAAAATGATATGCAAACAATCTTGAAAGGTAAAATAAAAGGTACTATAACACAATATGGCACTCTTTTGTAAATCTCCTAACACATACCACTTCTAGGTATATTCCCTTAAGAATCTCTTGCACAAGTGTACCAGGAAGCATGTACAAGACCATTGATAACAGCATTGTTTATAACAGTAAAACAATAAACTAAAATTTCCATTAAGAAAATCACTAAGTTATTCATAATATATACACAATGAAATACTATATGGCAAAGATAAAAATAAACCAAAGCTAAAAATCCATATGAATGAAACTCAACAAATATAATGTTGAGTGGGAAAAAAGCAAATTGCAGAATATTATAGGGTACAATACCATCTAAGACAATACTATCTATTGTCCGAGTAGTGGTTACAATGTGGTAGATGACAAGGAGGTGTTTTAGGAGGAATCACATAGGAAGTTTCCATTGTACTAGCAATGTTTCATTTTTGGAACTTAGTGGTGAGTAAATGGGTGTTCATTTTACTATTCTTTGAGCATATTTATATAGTTAGAAAATTTCATAATGGTTTTTAAAGTTCTGTATCAACAGTGAACAAACTTAGGCCTGCAGGCCAAATCCAGCCTCTCACCTAGTTATACATTAAATAAATGAAGATCTACTCGAACACAGCCACATTTGTCTGTTCGTGTATTGTCAATGGCTGCACTACAACAGCAGAATTGAGCAGCTGCAAAAGAGAAGCCTAAAATATTTACTGTCTAGCACTTCACAGAAAATGTTTGCCAACTTCTGTTCTATAACAAGGTATAAGTAAAGGTCTAAAGCAGTGGTCCCCAACCTTCTTGGCACCAGGTGTGTGGAAGAGAAGTTTTCGTGGGGCGAGTATGTGGAGACAGAGCTCAGGTGGTGATGCAAGCAATGGGGAGCAGCTGTAAATACAGATGAAGCTTCACTCTATCACCCGCCGCTCACCTTCTACTGTGAGGCCCGGCTCCCTAGTTTCACAGAAGACAAGTTTTCCATGGACCAGGGGTGGGGCAGAGCTCAGGTGGTAATACTCAGCCCATTCCTAATAGGCCGCAGACTGGTACCGGGCCATGGGCCCAGGGGTTGGGGACCGTAGGTCTAGAGTACAAATGAAGGAGCAATTAATTGTGAAATAACTGAATATAATCATGGTCATGGTTATTGGGAAAAATGACCAGCAGAGTTGATAAAGACAGATGGCGGGGGGAGGGAATGGAGGAAAACAAATGTCTTAGTACATTTTGTGTTGCTATAACAGAATACCACAGCCTGGGTAATTTATTATATAAACAACATAAGTTTATTTGGCTCACAGTCCTGGAGGCTGGGAAGGTCTAGAGGCCTAGAGAGGGTCTTCATGTTGTATCATCCCATGATGCAGGGTGTTAGGGAAAGAGAATGAAAGAGAGAAAGGGGAAAGGGGCCAAACTCACCCTTTTATCAGGAACCCACTCCCATGATCACTAACCCATTCCCACAATAACAGCAGTAATCCATTCAAGAAGGCAGAGCCCTCATTATCTATGTACCTCTTAAAGGTCCCACTTCTCAACACTGTTGCATTGGGGATTAAGCTTCCAACACATGGAATTTTGGGGGACACATTCAAACCATAGCAACAAGTAAAAACTAAATAAGCTTTAGAGCACTGCTGTCCAATAGAACTTGAGATGATGAAAATATTCTATATCTGCACTGTCCAATACAGTAGCCACTAGCTGCAGGTAGCTTTTGAGAACCATAAATGTGGCTATTGTGATTGAGGAACAGAATTTTAAAAATTATTTATTTTTAATTAATTTAAACAGTCACAGGTAGCAATGGAAAAGGCACATAATTAGATAATTATAAGGGCAAGACTGTAAATAGATACGATAATCATACAATATTTATAGAATTGGGCCGGATGATTACTCTCTCCAGGAAAGAGGATACAAAGAAAGAGGATGTAAAACTAGAGAAGCAGAGAGAAGCTTGAGATCTGGGGACTTTCATGCTAACTTAAATGAACAAACATTACTAGGTGAATCAGAAGTACAACAGCTTAGAGAGATGGCAGAGAAACCAGAAAAGCCAGGACTGGACTCAAAATCAAAAAGATGGGAGTTATACAATCTACATATGAATGAGTAAGACTTTTGGAATAATTAATGCTTAGTCAGGAAAGCCATAATAGGACTTGGCTTTCTGTGCCTGGCTTATTTTACTTAATATAATGTCCTCTTGGTTCATCCATGTTGCTGCAAATGACAGGATTTTATTTTTTTTATGACTGAATAATATTTCACTGTGATATACAGCACATTTTCTTTATCCATTCATCTACTGATGAACACTTAGGTTGATTCCATATCTTTGCTATTGTCAATAGTGCTGCATTAAATAGGACAGTGCAAGTATCTCTTCAGCATAATGATTTCCTTTCTTTTGGATCTATATCTAGCAGTAGAGAGGAGAATGGTAGTTACCAGAGGTTCGGAAAGTTAGGGAGAGGGAATGATGATAGGTTGGTTAATAGCTACCAAAATACAGTTAGATAGAAGGAATACATTCTAGTGTTTGATAGCACAGCAGGGTGACTACAGTTAATAATAATTCATTGTATTTTTATTTTTTATTTTTTTCTGAGACAGAGTCTCGCTTTGTTGCCTGGGCTAGAGTGAGTGCTGTGGTGTCAGCCTAGCTCAC
>NW_012147897.1:2801996-2812104 GCF_000956105.1 Propithecus coquereli
TAAACAGATGGAAAAACCTACCTTGCTCATGGATTGGTAGAATCAATATCGTTAAAATGTCCATACTACCTAAAGTGATCTACAGAATTAATGCGGTCCTAGTAGTATTAAGCTTTTAAAGTCATTAGATTGACATTTGTTCTCTTTTCTACTATGATGCATTGTACTCATTCTTCCTTATCCAAACCACAAAATAAATATTCCACAAACTTCAAAAAAGAAAAATATTAGTTACTATATTACACAAGAACATGCTATAAAAAAAAGGAACATTTGAGGAACAAATTACCTCACTTCCCAGTAACCAGCTGTGTTGCTTTCTATAGATCTGATGAAATCAGTTATGTGATTTCCAGAATCTAGCAATAGTTTTTTGTTTGTTTATTTTAGTTTCGAGTTCAAAAAATTCTGCCTGACAATATACAGACAGAGTAATATATTTGGTATCTGTTCTAATCAGTAGTGGCATAAGGAATAAAAAGTATTCCTTGGGGAATCTGTGTAAATACTTGTATTTAGATAATTACATAATCATATTCTTCAACATAATTAGAACAGGGGAGAATCTGCAATTTTCAGTTGATAATTTTATTTTACAATTCTCTTAGAATTTACGTCATTTACAGTATACTACTGATTGGAATGGTATGTAGATCATTCCAATGGTATGGTATGGTATGGTATGGTATGGTATGTAGACAAGCAGCAGGCATAGAATCTAGGAAAGAACGCAGGCTTTGAGGTCACAGAGATCTTGATTTAAGTCCTGGTTATTATATATATATTAACTGGACCTCACTGAGCCTCTGATATCTCATCTATAAAACAAAGATGATATTTATCTGGAAAGACATTACAAAAACTAAACAAAATAATGTTTTTTAAAGCAGTGGTCCCCAACCTTTTTGGCACCAGGGACTGTTTTCATGGAATACAATTTTTCCATGGACCAGGGACAGGGGGGTGGTTTGGGGATGATTCAAGAGCATTACATATATTGTGCACTTTATTTCTATCATTATTACACTGTAATATATAATGAAATAATTATACAACTCACCATAATGCAGAATCTAATGCCACTGCTGATCTGACAGGAGGCGGAGCTCAGGTGGTGATGCAAGAGATGGGGAGCTGCTGTAAATACAGATGAAGCTTTGCTCACTCGCCCACCGCTCACCTGCTATGCGGCCTGATTCCTAACAGGCCATGGACTGGTACCAGTCCGTGGCCTAGAGGTTGGGGACTGCAGTTTTAAGGTACCTGGACAGAGTAGATAACAATGGAATACCCACCTAACAATGCTGGGTGCCTAAATAGTTGCTCCATTCTTACTCCCAAGCACTGATGGTCTCTTCTACACTCACTCCCCCATCCCACCAAAAACAAAAACAAAAAACAACTTATTTAAAATATAATATTAATAGAATTTCTATTATTTAAAAACACAATATATAACATATATACCAAGCTTCAAAATTAGCAAAAACACTTTTCATTATCTCATTTGCTCCTCACAGAAGCCAAAGGAGATAAGATAGTGCAGGATTATCTCCCACTTAACAAAGGAAGAAGAAATAGGTCCAAAGAGCTAGTATCATATAAAGAGCTAACAGCACTGGCTCTGCTTCAGAGAGACCTGCCAGAGTTGAATCCAAGCTTTGTCATAATTTCCTCATTAGTAAAATGGGAATGATTCATCCTGTGATGATTAAAACATGATTGTTCATTCATTCGTTCAGTAAGTATTAACTTACAAACACTTAATATGTATTGAGAGTCACTGTACTACATGGCAAGGATAAAGTCTCAAGTGAACCAGCCATAAGCATTGTCCTCATGGAATGTACAGCTGAGTGGGAAACAAAACATTTATCGTGTATGCACACAGATCCACGTAAAACTGCAACCACGCTAAATGCTACAAAAATTAGGTAAACCACTTTATGGGTGGGAAGTATAACCAGGTTAAGGAGGCCAGGGAAGTCTTCCTCAGAAAACCACATAAGAAAAGAGATCTGAAGAAATAACAAAGAGAGGTGTTTGATCAGTCCGAGAGGAGAGATCTAAGGATATTGATATTGGGCTTTCCCCCCACAAACAATCCATCAGATCACCCTATAGTGAAGCTCAAAGTTCACAAGTCTTACCACAGGTGAAGACAGAGGCTATACATGAAGAAAACTTTAAAATAAATTCTATTATTGATACCATCAGAATTAAAAAGATAATTTACAGTTACATAGCATGGAAATTTGGTATAAAAAAAGATTTAGGGAACAAAAAGGAATAAGTGGACATTAAAACCATTTTGAAAAATGAAAAATTCAACAAAAGAGTTAAACTATGAAGTTGAAGAAATCGCCCAGAAAACAGAAGACAATGACAAAGATAGAAAATAAGAGAGAAAAGAAATTTAAAGAACTAGGCCAGGAAATCCAATATCTTAAAAATAGGAGTTCCAGAAAGAGAAAACAAAAAGGAAGAACTAATCCAAGAAGTCAAAGGGTACACAGAGAATACTTCATAAGCTTCTAAAAAGGAAAAAACTAACAACTAGATCAGATACAAAGAATCAAGAACTAGGATTGCTTTGGATTCTCAATACCTACACAGTAAAACAATGAAGTATTGATTCCAATATCTGAATGACAACAGTTTTTAATCTTTAATTCTATATTCAAATAAGAACACAGAATAATGTCATTTTCATAAACATAAAAATCTCAAAAAACTTACCTCCCAGGCCCACTTTCTAAAGAAAGCACTGGAGGATGTGTTCTACCAAAGGACAGAGTAAACCAAGAAAAATGAAGACAATATGATACAGAAAACTGGAAGTCCCACACAGGAGAGAAGCAAAGGAAGATCTCAACATAACTGCTTGCACTGGGCACAGAAGACAACTAATCTGGACCAGAGGAGTGCAACTCAAAAGAGCAGACATAATGAGGGTTGTCATCACCAAGATGCTATAAGAATAGAATGTGTAGGTAATATAAGGAGAAAATAGAGAAACAAATTGTTTTGGTCCCTATGAAGGCAGGAAGGGATGAGATAAAATCCAAAGCTGAGGTGAAAAGAGACAGGAAAAACTCTGCTCCTGAGACTCCTTGGAGGGGTCTTGAATTTAGATAAAAGCAGGCAGTGGGACAATAATGATAGGATACCTGAGCAGTGTTGAGACTGCTCCACTGGTTCCATTATTAATTTATGATCATCAGTCTGCTCTCTTGAAAATTTTCTTCAGCAGTATTTGGCTGCTTAGATGTAGATTATCTGGTTATCTGGGTTATCTGGATTCATCAGGGTTGGGATTTCATTTTGTTTCATTTGCAGAGGGCAAAGATTAAAGTATAGGTTAGAGTATTATTTAAATAATGAACTATGAACTCTAATCAGGATAAAGAAGAAAATGAGAAAGGATAATATATCTAAAGTGATTAGGATGATGCCAGGGCAATATTAAGCAATTTTTAAAAATGATAGCTGTTCTTCTTCTTATTATTCCTCCAGCAGTGATTTCATTATTCTAATTTGTAATCATTTCTATGTATTTCTCTCTTCTATCGCAGTGAGCTCTTTGAGAATGAGTAATGAGTCTTACTCATTTTTGCCTCTTCCCAAAGCCTAACCCAGTAGATGGGACACTGTGACTATTAAATGTATATGATTGAATCAATGAATCAAATCCCCTTCTTCCAAGCTGCCTATATAATTTTTTTTTTTTAATTCTAACTAGGGCATTATCACCTTAACACCAATTCACAAAAATAGATATTTTCAAGAAAGACATCGAAGGGCCATTGTCAATTCAATGATGGACATTTACTAAGCAGCTAATAGCAAGATTGATGGGAGTTTTCCAATACTGTAGATGATAGAATTAGCATGAGGAAGAAAATGAGTTAATATGATGAGAATATGTTTTCTCATTTTAAGGGACAAGAGAGACTCTTGCCTCTATTTTTAATCAGTTTAATACCCTACAATGTTTCACGAAATAAATGAATAATCTGAAGCATGATCTGCCCAATGCCGATCAAACATATATGCATGAGGACTTCAAAAGTAAATTCGAGAACACATAATAATCTCAGCGCTGGCCAGGCTGATTAACTTCTTTGTTTTTGGTAGAGGGCAGATCCCCAAAATAATAATGTACCATCCCTGGTTCACTAAAGGCCATCTTTTTTGGCTATAGATTCAATTTTAAAAAACATAGGATTTTATTTTTGCTGCTGGTTAAGCTAATGTTCATTTTAAAATAGTCATAAGGAAAAACACATACAGCTTTGATCTAATGGTAGACATATATAGCATATAGAGAATCAGAACTTTAAGCAAGTTGTGCTAAAAATCATCCTCAGTAAACACATTGGAAACTGAGTATATGTTATTTCCCTTTAGAAACCATGTTAGAATGGGAAACCAAGTCTCCAGCCGCTCCTTATAAGTCTGAAGCACTATGTAACACCTAATAGGACACTAAAACACCTAAACCTCTAAGTCTAACACTTTCAGGAACATGTATGCAGAGTTGTCATCTGGGATGTAAAAACAGTTCCTTGTCTCTATATTCTAATGTGTATTCTAACCAGCAGAAGTCACAACAGGATAAAAGCTAGGTAATGGGGATTTCAGGCAGTGAAGATAATGTTAAGAAAAAATTTTGCAATATGATACTTCTTGGTCCAGTTTGACTCCCTCTACCACTCTTGTTTTTCCCGGAAGATCCCAGGAAATGTCCTGTCTCTCCTTCCAAGGAAAGAACTTGTAGTTTCTGGCCAGAGTTGATCTCTTTCCCAGAGCCACTATAGAAAAAAGAGCACCTGCTCTGGCTGTATCCCCATTTTCAATTGCTGATTTGTAAACCAAGCAATTCAACTACAGCAGTATATTTGGTTTGACAGTCATTAAGAACAACACATTTAAGAGGGATGAGTTGAAAATAAAAGAGAAAGAAAAAATAAAAATGTTTAAGTTCTTGAGAAAACAGGAGAGAATGAGATACAATCCAAAGCAGAGCTTGTTTGCCAGCAACAATAGGGAACCTAGCAGAAAGTTAAAAAGGTTTTCTTCTCCTACAACCCTTTTTCTTTACTTCAGTGAAAGTTAAAGATAGATATAGGTGGTATAAACAGGGAAAGACAAGATCAAGTTTGGGTATACAAACTGTAATCCAATCTGCATTTTAGAATAATACCCAGAGTAGAGACATCTTCATATAACTACTAGACTTTCTTTTGTTTGTTCCATAAGCAGCTCAAAATCATAAAATATGAATGCATCATTTTACCTATAAATTAAGGATAAATTACAAAATTTTTAAAAATCTAAGGTTTTTTGTTTTTTTTTTTGGAGACAGAGTCTCACTCTGTTGCCCGGGCTAGAGTGCTGTGGAGTCAGCCTAGCTCACAGCAACCTCAAACTCCTGGCTCAAGTGATCCTTCTGCCTCAGCCTCCTGAGTAGCTGGGACTACAGGCATGCGCCACCATGCCCGGTTAGTTTTTTGTACATATTTTTAGTTGTCCAGCTAATTTCTCTTTCTATTTTTTTTTTAGTAGAGACGGGGTCTCACCCTTGCTCAGGGTGGTCTCGAACTCCTGAGCTCAAACAATCCGCCCGCCTCGGCCTCCCAGAGTGCTAGGATCACAGGTGTGAGTCACTGTGACTGGCCTAAGTTTTTGTTTTTTTTTTTAAAGAAAAAATGGCCAACATAATTTTTATCAGACATGGTTGAAGGCCAAAATTCTGGTTAATAAAAAGTTCAGGCTAAGAGATACACTAAAAATATATACTTTTTAATATGAGATATATTATAAAATAGGCTTTTTTTATAAAAATAAGTATTTTTATAAAATACTCTTTTTTGTATAACTTTTTTACATAAATGTTTTTCAGAAAATAAGAATGCAACCTAACAAAAAAACCCTATTCTGAAATATCAGTCTTTCTCTAATGATTCAGAAGATACTTGAAGATTCTGCCTGGCTTCAATATTTTATCGATACTAGTGACTTGAGGCTCAGGAAATAGCTCAGAAGCAGTTTCTCAGCTTAAGAGTTATTATCTCATTTTTTATATCAATCTTGTATCATATGTATCAATAACCACTATATAGCAAATATCTGCCATGGCTAGGGAATAATACAATCCTTTACTGTGATTTGGCTTTAAACACTTTTTTACACTAAAAATTAATTCTTCTTTTTCTTTTTTAAATTAATTCTGAATTACCTGAAACAGAAGTTATTCAAACAGTATCAAGTACATTCCAATGAAATGTAAAGTAGTCTAGCTACTATTCTATTGACTCAATCCCATATACCCAACACCCAACTCATGAGTTGTTTTTGTTTTTAATGAAGCAAAATTGTCACAAATATTAAATGTATTACCTTCATAATGTTAACTAAATCTATTTGATAGTAGCGATCCTGATGTGCATTTGCTGCTGCTAGTGTAAGAAGATAATCATTCCTTGCGTGGGTAGCTTTGGAATTACATTCAGATCGCCGGGCTTTTAACTGAAACATAGTAGAAGAAAAAAAAGTCAGTGCAAACTCGTATTGCACTGCAAAACACATAAGAATACTACTCTTAGTTGACAGTTAATGGCTTCACACCAAGAATAAAGGTAACCATGTGGGAAAAACATTTATGTGTATGTAATAATTATTCATCACTAATGAGGAATGAAACAGTGATTAGTCCTGCTATACATGGTAAGGGTATTTTCAAATATTTATTAATTACACTTAACAGACTTCCAAAGCTTTCTAGAAAATTTCAAAATATCTTGTTTGTTTTATTCAAATGGGAAAATAAAGTTTCCAAAATTAAGTAAGTAGCTTGTCTTTGAAGACATGGGTAAATCTAGTGGAGTTACAAAACAGTTTTTAAAAAATCAACACTCCTAATGTGCCAAAACTGCATGCTAGTTGGGACACCTGGCAGCCAAAGCCAGGTCACTAAGCTTACTTTAATCAGGCATTACACAGCCAGAATGTTCCACAGGCAAAACTCACTTGCATCTAGCCCAGAATATCTGCACCAGGGTCTAAGTTTGAATGAAACAGATTTTGTAGAGCTTTCTAAAGCCCCTGGTCTAAGAGCTAAAAACAATAGGCTACCTAAGCAGGTAAGGTATAGAAACTTATCCCTAAAGCAGTCTTGAGAAGCAAGCTGTGTCCAAAGTGTTGATGTCTAGTTGAAAAACCTCCATGAACTAGGATGGAAAGTTATGAGTTAATGACTTTAAAATGCTTTTCTAAGGTAGAAATAATCTACCTCCACCCCTCAAAAAGATCCAGTTCTTTATTTTATAAACTGAGAGGTTTCTCAATTGTGAAATACAGTTTTTAAAAACTCACCTTTACACTTGCCTTCTGTAAACTGATTCTTGATTGAAAAAGACTAAGTTTAGATCTATAATAAAAACAGAAAAGTATGTTTAATAAAATAATCAAATTATATCATAATAAAATTACTAAATATTACTGAATTATTTTAAATGACTTTTTCAAGATACTGTTCTAAAACAAATTTGAAAATGGAAAACCAAGAGCAATTATTATTTTCCTTTATTTTAGAGAATTTAATAGTATGATAAAATAGGAAATATTAGGATTAATAAAAATATACTGAATGACAAAAAGATTTGACAAAGAAAACATCAAAATATATTGGTGTCTCCTAATAAATGAGAGTCATAATCTATAGGTTATTCCCAGTATTATACAATTTTACACACTTTAGTTCTTGCAAGGAAGGTCAGAGAAACCCAGGGACAACCAACCTATGGAGGCAAAGGTTAAGCATGCTTTTGGGGCTGTGTGTCAAAGACTGTAACAACACCAGGAATGTGATCTACAGGCTGTAGAAAGCCTTTACTTTCATTATTACCCCCATTAAAAGTTCTTCTTGTTTGGGTACCTGCCTATGTGCCCCCTCGACTCTTAAGGGTATTCTGAGCTTACTGAGAAAGTCCTTGGACCTTCTGCCCTGTGTGATTTTGTTCTCTCTATTTAATCTTCTCCCACTCTGGTGTTCTTATCTCCCTCGATCCTTTTCAGTTTAGGAAGGGAACCATAATCTAACAGTCAGTAGCAAAAACATGTTGATTTTACCCAAACAACTAGAAATAACCATAGGGTGAAAGTCAACAAACAAATGCTAAGGAACAAGCAACACTCCCAGGACCAGTGATTTTTTTTTGAAGGTGCAATGTTTGTCTTGACTGCCGTGTCACGGTGATTGCCATGGGAGAATTCAATGCATGTGCTGGCATGAAGTAAAGTTGCAGACCAACTCAGGATTGTGAGATGGAGCAGCCAGTCTCTGCCAAGAAAATGTAAAGAGGATAGCAAAAGCAGCCTCTTATCTTTCTAACAAGAGAGAAAACATTCAGGGATGAACACATGTGCATCCCAACTACTTGCTCATTGTTAAAACAAAACACTGGTCTAAGACGTTCCTGTTATTTTCTACCTTGTCATATTCATACTTCATGGGGTTTTTGTTTTTATTAATCAGATTCCTATTCATTTTGATCCAGAAAAGGAAAGGCCACAAACTCAAATCTTAGAGAGAGCCTTTCAGAGTAAGAAAGACTGTTTCTGGGGTATTTCCAGTTCTTCTTTTTCCATTGTCATTATCCAAATAGACTGAGTTGTACCTGGATCTTCCAACATAAGGTTTTAACTTTCTAGCTTCTGCTTTATTTGCTAATCTTCATATACTTCTTGTGTGTTATCAAGGTAGGTATTAGTGACAGAATAAGACAGTACCTTCTATCAAATATTACAATCTAGAAAAAATAAGACAGGATTTTTACAAACCATACTCTACACAAATACTGAACTATATTGCGTTCTACTTTTTACCATCTACCCTTCAAATGTTAACATTCCCTGGGGTTCCAAACTCTACTTCTCATCTCATTCTATGTATGATTTCATCCTTATAATATCACCTGATAGGCAACTGACCCCCAAAATGAGACCTTAAGGCTTAAATTCTCATCTAAGCCAGCTATTTGACTACCTATCAAACATATTTAATTCCGTATCTCCCAGGTGCTTCAGGATCTACATATTCAAAATGGAACTCACTATGTCATTCAAAATTGTATACCTCTTCCTTCTATGGTCTCTCATCATCTGTTAAATCGTCTATCAAAACTATATGTAGCCCAGTTTCATTTCCACTTCCTGATCTTCCTCCCCATCACTACTTAGGAAAATCATATTTATTCTTCTACATTCTGCCCAAATGTCACCTCTATAAAGGCTTTCCTTATCATTAGGCAAAATTAATCTCTGTATTTTCATGCTTACATAAAAGTATTTTCACATTACTACTGTAAATTACTAGTGACTAGGTGAGTGATTTTAGGCATTTAATTTCTTCAAGTTTATTGTGAATAAACAAATCATAAAGTTACTTTTAAACACATTTTCTGATTCTAGATTTTAAACTCCTTGAGGGCACAAAATTTAGCTTGCTCATTTCTGTACCCAATATAATTACTCAACGAACATTTAGTGAATGAATGAAAATAAAGAGGCACTTCCTATTCTTGTATTGAATTAATTTTCCAGAAAAGTTACACTGAATTAATATGTCTAACTTGTTGTATCTCTGATTTTGTCCCATGTTAGAAGGCAGTTCCTTGTGATCAGCTCTGTGAATCGGACCATCAAATCCACACTTCTTAGGAATAGCCTACCACTGTCCTCATTTTTACCCAGTGAGCTGTGGCTAAATTAGGTATTTATACATGCTCTACGAATTTGTCAATTCTCTGTTCTAGAATCCCTGGGAGTTTAAAAAACAAGTTCCTACAAACCACCATGCCAGGATATTCCTAATGGAGATCTCCTAATCTAAAAACTTCAGGTTTTTGTGAGAAGATGGGTTCACTGACTCTAAGAAAGTACAAGAAATATTTGTATGCTCAAAAAATAAAACAATAAAGGCCGGGCGCGGTGGCTGTAATTCTAGCACTCTAGGAGGCCAAGGCAGGTGGATCGCTCAAGGTCAGGAGTTCGAGACCAGCCTGAGCAAGAGCGAGACCTCGTCTCTACTAAAAAATAGAAAGAA
>NW_012147897.1:2812514-2821897 GCF_000956105.1 Propithecus coquereli
GAGGTTGCTGTGAGCTAGGATGACGCCACGGCACTCACTCTAGCTTGGGCAAAAGAGTGAGACTCTGTCTCAAAAAAAAAAAAAATAAATAAACTAAATTGGGGAAATATTAAATAGGTTTTTCTGTAACATCAAGTACTTGTTGAGTATTCACTTACCATCTCTTGGTATTAAATAAACTTTCTAGGAGCCCCTGCATTTTCACAAGATGCTAATAAGGTTGCTTAAATTTCCTGTAGATAAAAACCATATTAGAAAGACAGGCCCCTCCTGGCTGATCTGTTTGTGTAAGTGTTCAAACCCTTGCTGATTTCATGTCTAGGAATTCAGACTCCTAGGTTCTGCATCGGTCAGCAAATTGAACCAGAGTCTCAGTTCTCCTTCTCAGAGACCTCTTCAGAGTACAGTTCTATAACAGGTTTATTTTTTCTCATCAACTTTTTACCTTTCCTCAAATTATCATTGCAAAAATCTTCATCATTTACTTTGTATTTCCTTCTATTACCAATTGTCAGTTTCTTTTCCTTGTTATTCTCAAAATAAAGGACTTGTAATTCACATATATTGAAAGGGAAATTCACACAATTGCTAAAGCACACATTAAAAAGTGTATTTACTAGAATTTCAGGTAAAAGAAAGAACAGTGCCTGGGGTAGGGTTTCTATACAGAGGTCAGTGCTCTTGTTCATTTGATGTGTCCATGGTCCTTCAATGCCATCCTAAGGATCAGATTTCCAACTACAACTGATTTAGAGTCTAGCATGAGAAAAATGAGGCTCTTAAACCCTGATATTCAGACACCATAGCAACTTTCAATAGAATTTTGATAAGCTTTCAAGTCTGTAAAAAAATGTTCATTTATCTTCTTTCCTTTTCAAAATTCAATTTAATGTGAAAAAAAACCCAATGCAACAAATACTCCCATTTTGCTATATTAATTTGAATAAAAATCAGCCAATATAAAAAAATGTGATCTAAAGTATGTAACATACGTAGATCAAATGAAACCAATACTACCTGAGAATGAGTCTATGTCCTGTATTAACAGAGAACAAAGTATTAGCAAAGATAACATTTATTTGCATAATCATTTCTTCAGAAATGCTAAAACACATACTTTGCCTCGATGTCAGCTTTCTCCCGTACTGCATGAGCCATCTGTTCAGTCTCAAAGTACTTCTTTTTGCCTTTAGCTAAATCTTTCACTGTTTCTTGTAATTCAGTTTGGATCTTTGTCAACTGGTCCACACACTGTAAAATACAAAAGTGCAATTATTACAATTTTAGTTTTCAGGCTTACAGAAAATGACTTTGTCCTAAGGACTATGCATTATGTCTTCAGGATGGAAACCCAGGAAAAGAATCAGCACTTTAGCATCCTTCAAATTACTAATTAAAATCCAGTAAACAGCTGGTACTCCAATTTCACATACTGTATCAAATATTGTCACAGTTTGCCTAATAACTGTGCTTTGAGAAATAACCTGAGTGCTGCTGCTGACTGACATTACATTAAAGGTAAGGCATAAGAAGAGCTACTATGAAAATGCTCTTAATGTTGGAGATATAATGGCAATAAAAGCAAAAGAATAATGTAATTCTATATTTCCTCATAATCTTAATAAAGTCTCTCTACATGTTTGGGTAACTGATGGTACAAAGGGTACTGAAGAATTTACCCCTAGGCAAGGAGTGAAACCTGAGAAGTCTGATTTGATAAGCCCCAAATGAAGCAGAGAAGCGGGAAACCTGGGTGCCACAAACATTTATTTATTTAATAATGTTCTTCACTCTCTGACCACATTAACAATTATTCATCAAGACTATCCCCTGCCCAATCACTTAGATACACATACACATTCTAGGAGAAGGGATGGACATGATAATTCAAAGAAATGTTTAATCAATAAACTCTTATAACACACTGGGGCCAAAGTAACACTGTTTCTGCATCCTTCTTGCTATCCAAAGGGGGGAGTCATTTCCCCCAGTTTGAAACACACCACTGAGAAGTTTCACTAGCCTGAGGCCAGCTCAGAGAAGTCACCAACTAAAAACTTCTGAGCCTGGAATACCACTGGTAGAAACTGACAAAAGCTCAGCAAAGCAGGAGACACTGGTGAAGAACTATTGTGCAAAGCTGAAGGGTGTGGAGGTGACCAAGGACATCAGAAGAGCAAGTATAAAGCAAGAATTAACTTAAACTTACACATATGGCACACACGCTACTTTCCCAGAAACTGCTAGGTGTTAAGAAAGGACTACTTTACAGGGGGTGAGAGACCTATAAGGTTCTGTGTGGGTAGGTAAAAGCAAAATAAGCACTCACATTTATCAAGCACTTAGTAAGTGTCAGGCTGCGAATGAAGGGTTTAAAAAAAACAAAATAAAACAAAACCCTTTCTCTTCTGCACAAAAACTGGATCTTTGTTTAACTTTCTAGGTCTATGTTTCAATAGAAACCTGATGAGAAGACACAATGTCCGCAGTGTTATTAGGCAATATTGCTTATGAACCCTGACAGGTAAATTGCATCAATTTGAAAGAAACTACAAATGAACTATAAATATCTGATAAAGAAACCATGGCTTTCGACTTCTGTGAGTACTGTGATTCCTGTGTCCGGGCATAGCCCTTGTAGGGACCCTAGAAGCTCTGTCTATAGAGGTGTAATAAAAGATTTGTCTCCTTTAGGGCCTAAGGCTGGCCCCACACATGTGCGTCTCACTCCCTTGTCCCAGACTTCTCACCTGGAGAATCAAACAGAATGACTGGTAGGCTATGTGAACTGAGACATACACTGGTAGGAGAATTAATTCCATTAATGCCAGATGCCACTCTGCTGGCAAATTGTGTTTCCCATACTATGTCCCTCTAAGTAACCTCTTGCGAGGTGTGGCCTATGATAATCACGAGAGTCTGAATGCTTAGTTACACTTAAAAAGACCCTTGTGGGCATTGCACAGGCCCTATGTTTCGCAGTTTATAGGTATTATCACATTTCATTCTCGAAACGACTCTGTGAAAAAGTTGTTAGTAGCAGTAGTCTCATTTTAAGATGAGGAAACAGACTCAGAGGTTAAATAATTTGCTCAAAGTCATACAGCAAGGAAGTGATGATACCATTTACCATGTAACCCATTAAAGTGTGTACCCTAGTTTTGTGATGACCATGTTTTTAAGGTCTCATATAGAGATACCTTACAATAGTAAGTCTTTTAAAAAAATTCATACACCACAAAATTCACCTTTTTAAAGTGTACAATTCAGTGGTTTTTAGTATATTCACAAGGCTGTATAACCATCACCATGATCTAATTCCAAAACATTTTCCTCACCCCAAAAAGAACTCTGTACCCATTAGCAGCCATTCCTCATTTCTCCCCAACCTCCCAGGAACCACTAATCTACTTTCAATCTCTCTGGATTTCCTATTCTGGACATTTCAAATAAATGAAATCATATAACATGTGGCTTTATGTGTCTCACTTCTTTCACTTATCATAATGTGTTCAGGGTTCATCCAAGTTATACCATGTATCAGTACTTTATTTCTTTTTATGGCTGAATAATATTTCATTGTATGCATATACTGAAAGTAAGTATTTATCTTATAGAAAAATCTTTCCCCTTAATAGGCCTGAGGGGAGGAAAAAAAATTTAATAGTCCTTATTGTACAGAAAGCTCTTATTTAATAAATGATACAATGACAACCTGACATTCCCATAGAGAAGTGCTAAGCATCCTAATAATGCTATGTTTGCAGGTGTGAAGAGCTGAGAGAGCTCCCCATGGCTACAATTTGATAATACGAACCAAAAATTGGGCATGGTTTGAAAAATACAAGTGTGTTTAATGGGAAAATGTGATCGGCTATTTAAAAGAATCAGGTATAAGGTATCTATATCCAAAGTGTTCCAAACCAAAGGTGCCTGGTCTCAGGTAAACTAATCAATATGGTTTAGGCCAAAGGGAAGCCCAAAAGTCCTGTAGTAATATACATGCACCAAAAGGGTCTGCTAATTTTTTTTTTTTTTTTAGTTCATTGACTTTCTTTATTGCTTTTGTTTTCTATTTCACTGACTTTCACTTTGATCTTGATTATTACCTTTCTCCTGTTTGGTTTGCATTTATTATTTTTTTTTTTATTTCAGAGTATTACAGAGGTACAAACATTTTAGTTCCATGAATTGCTTTTGCACACTTTGAGTCAAAGTTATAAGTGTGCTCATCACCAGATAGTGTGCATTGTACCCATTAGGTGTGTATTTACCCATCCTCTTCTCCCCCCTCCCACCTGCTTGATTTCTGTTGAGTTTTCCTACCATATGTGCACATGAGTTTTGATCGATTAGTTCCAATTTAACAGTGAGTACATGTGTTGTTTGATTTTCCATTCTTGCGATGTTTCCCTTAGAAGAATGGTTTCCAGCTCCATCCAGGTTGTTCCATCCATTTTTTTTATGGCTGAGTAGTGCTCCATGGTATACATATACTACATTTTATTAATCCATTCATGTACTGATGGGCACTTGGTTTGATTCCACATCTCTGCAATTGTGAATTGTGCTGCAATAAACATTCAAGTACAAGTGTCTTTTTGATAAAATGACTTTTTTTTCCTTTGGGTAAATGCTCCAAAATGGGATTGCTAGATCAAATGGTAGGTCTACTTTTAGTTCTTTGAGATATTGCCATACTACTCTCCATAGAGGTTGTACTAGTTTGCAGTCCCACCAACAGTATATAACTGTTTCTTTCTCTCCGCCATCCACACCAGCATCTGTTGTTTTGGGACATTTTGGCTTGAACTCCCCACTCAAGAGACATAGGCTGGCTGACTGGATAAAAAAATAAAATCCAAGTATCTGCTGTTTCCACATCTAACTCACAAGGACTCATTCAGACTCAAGGTGAAGGAATGGAAAACAATATTCCACACAAGTGGGAACCAAAAGAAAGCTGGTGTAGCCACTCTCACATCAGATAACACAGACTTCAAATCAACAAAAGTAAAGAAAGATAAGATGGTTATTATATAATGGTAAAGGGAACAATTTCACAAGAAGACATAACAATCCTAAATATTTATGCACCCAAAACAGGCGTGCCCAGATTCATAAAGCAAACCCTACTTGATCTAAACAAAATGATAAACAGCAGCAATGTAATAGCTGGGGACTTCAACACCCCACTGACAGAATGGGACAGATCCTCCAAGCAGAAAATAAACAAAGAAACAATGGACTTAAATAGGACTCTAGAACAAATGTGACTAACTGACATTTACAGAACGTTCTACCCAAAAACTACTAAATATATGTTCTTCTCATCAGCTCGTGGAACATTCTCTAAGATTGATCACATCTTAGGCCACAAAACATGTCTAAACAAATTAAAAAAAAACAGAAATTATGCCACGTATATTCTCAGATCACAGTGGAATAAAATTAGAAATCAACTCCAACACAAACATTCAATTCTACACAAAGTCATGTAAATTAAACAACCTACTACTGAATGATTATTGAGTTAAGGAGGAAATTAAGATAGAAATCAAAAGATTCGGCAAACTAAATGACAGAGGGGACACAAGTTATCAAAATCTGTAGGATTCAGCAAAAGCAGTTATAAGAGGAAAAGTCATAGCCTTACATGCCTACATCATTTACATCATTGTGAAAGATCACAAATCAACAATCTAATGAATGTCTCAAGGAACTGGAAAAGGAAGAGCAAACGAATCCCAAACCCAGCAGAAGAAAAGAAATAACTAAGGTCAGTGCAGAACTAAATGATGTCAGTAACAAAAGAATTACACAGAAGATTAATGAAACAAAAAGTTGGTTATTTGAAAAGAAAAACAAAATTGATAGGCTTCTCACTAGATTAACCAGAAATAGAAAAGAAAGGACCCTAATAAGCTCAATCAGAAATGAAAAAGGAGGCCGGGCGCGGTGGCTAACGCCTGTAATCCTAGCACTCTGGGAGGCCGAGGCGGGTGGATTGTTTGAGCTCAGGAGTTCGACACCAGCCTGGGCAAGAGCAAGACCCCGTCTCTGCTAAAAAAAATAGAAAGAAATTAGCTGGACAACTAAAAATATATAGAAAAAATTAGCTGGGCATGGTGACGCATGCTTGTAGTCCCAGCTGCTCAGGAGGTTGAGGCAGTAGGATTGCCTGAGCCCAGGAGTTTGAGGTTGCTGTGAGCTAGGCTAACACCACAGCACTCTAGCCCGGGCAATAGAGTGAGACTCTGTCTCAAAAAAAAAAAAAAAAAGAAACGAAAAAGGAGATATTACAATTGATACCACAGAAATACAAGATACCATCTCTGAATACTATAAAAATCTCTATGCACATAAACTTCAAAGTGTTAAAGAAATGGACAAATTCTTCGAAACACACAACCTCTCTAGGCTCAATCAGGAAGAAATAGAACTCCTGAACAGACCAACATCAAGCGACAAAATTGAAGCAACAATAAAAAATTTCCCAACAACAAAAAAGGGTCTGCTAATTTGAATATTGCAAGAGGAAAGTAAACACTGTAGGTCAAAGGTTTCCCTGGGAATTGCATACCATCTGGATATGGTCTCAATATATGCATACAAATAAATACCATGGGTACCTGTGCATGAGCAAACATGCACACACACATATATTCACAAATATGTGCATAACCACTCACCCCTTACTTCTCTACCATTGGAAGAACAAGACATCTGTCCTTAATCCTGAAACCAAACATCTTATGGAGATTATTTAATTCATTTCATCTATAAGAAGCTTTTCATTCACAAATTATTTTCTATATGTGCCACAATACGGATGCGTTTTGTGATAATTTATATCTTTAAAAGAATTTCTCTAGTAAACTCAACTTGACTCTATTTCTGCTTGCTTTTTCTCCTTTAGATAAGTTTCTAAAATACTGTTTATCAAACATTATTAGAAATAGCCTATGTGCACAATGAAGAGATCTCCTGTGATCATTTCTTCTCTAGCATTCAGTAAATCCACAATGAAATGTCTTCTACCACCCAAGTGAACTGTTTCAAGTCAGAGTAATTTGGATTCTTATTCAAAGGAAAGTGCTCTGTACACAGCAAAAAATGCACATTAAATAAAAGACATCAAACTTAATTTGCAAAAGAAAAGATTACCTGGGATTCCCTTTCCAATTTTTAAAATAAACTTCTTCTGTAGGAATCCAGTTTTCTAGAGTGGACTAAGTTATATACTTAAACAGAAGCTTAATAATGTCTATGTTAAGAAAAGCCTTGGTATATATACCCAAAGGAAATGAAATCACTACCTTATAAAGATATATGCACTCCCATGTTCACTGCAGCATTATTCACAATAGCAAGATATGGAAATAATCAAAGTGACTGTCGATGGATAAAGAAACTGTGGTGTATACATATACAATGGAATATTATTGTGTTAAAAAAGAAGAAGATCCTGCCATTACCACAACATGGATGAACCTGTAGGCCATTACACTAAGTGAAATAAGCCAGACACAGAAAGAAAAATACTACGTGATCTCACTTACATGTAGTATATTAAAAAAAAAAACAGGCCAGGTGCTGTGGCTCACGCCTGTAATCCTAGCACTCTGGAAGGCTGAGGCGGGTGGATCATTTGAGCTCAGGAGTTCGAGACCAGTCTGAGCAAGAGCGAGATCCCGTTTCTACCAAAAATAGAAAGAAATTAATTGGACACTAAAAATATATAAAAAAAATTAGCCAGGCATGGTGGCGTGTGCCTGTAGTCTCAGCTACCTGGGAGGCTGAGGCAGGAGGATCGCTTGAGCCCAGGAGTTTGAGGTTGCTGTGAGCTAGACTGACGCCACGGCACTCTAGCCTGGGCAACAGAGTGAGACTCTGTCTCAAAAAAAAACAAAAAACAAAAAAGAACAGGAAAAAAAGTTGAATACACAGAGGTAGAAAATAAAATGGTGGTTACTAGGGGTGGGGCAGGGGAGGAAATGGGGAGATAGATACAAAGTTGCAAATATACAAGATGAATAAATTTAGAGATTTAATTGTGTACAACATGAGGACTACATTAATATTATATTCTATTTAGGATTTTTGCTAAAACAGTAGACTTTAGGTACTCTTGCCACACACGCATAACAGGGAATTATGTGAGATAACGCATATATTAACTTGCTTGACTATAGAAACCAGTGCACTATGTATATGTATATCAAGACATCATGTTGGATACCTTACATTTATACAATAAAAAGAATAAAAAAAGCAAGAAATTATTAAATGATACTTCAAGATGCAGTCATAATTATCTAGAATATGGAAACTGCAAGATGATTGTTTTCCTCAACAAAGAGTCTTCAGAGAAAAAAGGAAGGGGATCCTTAGATCAAAAGAGACATTAAAGAGAGAGTAGGGGTCAGAGGGTGGGAGAAATGGGGAAATGTTGGCCAAAAGGTATAAATTTGCAGTTTTAAGATGAATAAGTTCTGAAGACCTAATGTACAGCATGATGACTGGTAATAATAATGTATTACACACTTAAAATGTGCTAAGAGAGTAGATCTTAAGTATTATCACCACACACACCAAAAAGGTATGAGGTGATAGATATGTTAATTAGCTTGAATTTGGTAATCATTTCCTAGTGTATACATATATCAAAACATGTTGTATATCTTGAATATATACAATTTCTATTTGTCAATTATACCTCAATAAAGCTGGAAAAAAATGATAAAAAAAGAAAACCCTTGATGTGACATACGCATAGCTCTTTCCCAATAGTTGTCTGCAATGAGCAGACGCAGAAATGAGTGTGCATTAATGCTTAAATTAGTTTACATTAGGGCTAAGGGATCATACAAAATGATAATGAACTTGGATGTTACAACTGAGGATCCTACTGAAGAAATTAAAAGTATGGTCCCTCAGTATGACTCAGATTCTGTAATAGACTTGTTAATAATTTGAGCGCAGAAATAAAAACGTAATCTGGGCCAATACCTCAAAGTCCTATAAACTATTAGGTTCTCTGAGCTAGTAACCATGCCTGGAAATTTATCCTAAGAAAATAATTAAAAGCCAGACGTAGTGGTAATATCCAAAAACATAGGTATAATTAAAGAAAAATAAATGGAAAATTCATTTAGCAATAAAAAAATAATAAACATAAAGGTTATGTAGAAACATGGACAATTAATTAGGAATGGAAAGAATGGGGAAAAGGGAATATTGTAAAACATTATGTACTAATTACAACTATTATAAATACTAAGAAATAAAAGGAGTACAAGAATTAAGTAGTCTCCCTATTATGTAAGAGTTATATGTATTTTTTTATAAACCTGTTTAATATTAAGCTTCAAGTATTTTTT
>NW_012147897.1:2821947-2861650 GCF_000956105.1 Propithecus coquereli
CCCTGCCCAGGGTGTTAGGTACAGACTTGGGCTTTCATGCTTGACAGAAGTGGAAGTCTCCGGAGGGTTTTGAGCAGGAGAGTAGCATGATCTGAACGGTGAGCCACCATGCCCGGCCTATGTTTATGTGTATTTTACACAGTAAGAAAACTAGAAAAAAATAAAAATAAAGGTGGAAAGAAACAATGAAGACCGGGTGTGGTAGCTTATGCCTACAATCCTAGCAATTTGGGAGGTTTAGGTGGGAGAATCACTTGAGGTCAGGAGTTCGAGACCAGCCTGAACCAGAGCGAGACCCCCGTCTCTACAAAAAAATTAGAAAAATTATCCAGGCGGGGTGGCTTGCTCCTATTGTCCCAGCTATAGGGAGGCTGAGGCAGGAGGATGCAGCGAGATGCAGTGAGCTAGGATGCTGGGGGACAGAGCAATACTCTGTCTCAAAACAAACAAAAAGAAACAATGAAAAAAAAAAAAAACCCTGGCACTATCAGTTACCTCTAGAGAGGGAAAGTGGGTTACCGAGGGACAGGGCTAGAAGGGAGATTTTTGAGATTTAAAATTTTGAACCAGGTGAGTGTTTGTTGTATTCAAAAATAAATAAAAATTTAAAATAATGATCTTATATAACTATTATGTTATAAAAATCAAATGACACTATAAGGAATATGGTAGCAGTTTGAAAACTGTAAAGTGTTATAAAAATGCAAATCAATATTTCAAGAAAGGTAAGTAAACCTAGTACAAATGAGGAAGTATGGACAAAAAAAAACCAAACTGGATCCCCATCTCTCACCTCTTACAAGAATCAATTCAAGATGGATAACAGACTTAAACCTAAGGCATGAAACCTTAAGAATCCTAGAAGATGTAGGGAAGACCCTTTCAGACATCGGCGTAGGCAAAGAATTTTTGAAGAACACCCCCAAAGCAATCACAGCAGCAACAAAAATAAATAAATGGGACCTGATCAAATTAAAAAGCTTTTGCACTATCATTAGAGCAAATAGACAGCCTACAGAATGGGAGAAAATATTTGCTCTCTACACATCTGATAAAGGGCTGATAACAAGAATCTATCTAGAACTTAAAAAAATCAACAAGAAAAAATCAAACAACCCCATCAATAAATAGGCAAAGGAGATGAACAGAAACTTTTCAAAAGAAGACAAAATAATGGCCAGCAAACATATAAAAAAATGCTCAACATCTCTAACCATTAGAGAAATGCAAATCAAAACCACAATGAGATATGGCCTAACCCCAGCGAGATTGGCCTTTATCAAAAAATCCCAAAACAACAAATGCTGGCGAGGATGTGGAGAGACAGGAACACTCTTACACTGCTGGTGGGACTGCAAATTAGCACAACCTTTGTGGAAAAGAATTTGGAGATACCTCAAAAAGCTAAAAATAGAAATACCATTAGATCCAGCAATAGCACTATTAGGCATCTACCCAAAAGAACAAAAGACATTCTATAATAAAGACATCTGCACCTGAATGTTTATGGAAGCACAATTCACTATTGCAAGGATGTGGAAACAACCCAAGTGCCCATCAATTCATGAGTAGATTAATAAAATTTGGTATATGTATACAATGGAATATTACTCAATTATAAGAAAGGACAGTGATCTAGCATCTCTTATATTTTCCTGGATAGAGCTTGAGCCCATCCTCCGAAGTGAGATATCACGAGAATGGAAGAATAGGATCCACGTGTACTCGCCATCAAATTGGCACTCGCTGATCAACACTGTGGTGCTCACACGGTAGTAATATTCTTCAGGGATCGGGGGGGTTGGAGGTGGGTAAACTCACAACTAATGGACGTGGTAAGCGTTGTAGGGGGGAAAAGGCACGCCTCAAATCATGGTTTGGGTGTAGCAAAGTCATAACATGTAATCAAAATGTTTGTACCCCCTTAATATCCTGAGATAAATAAATAAATAAAAAGCATGGCTATGTAAATAAAAGAATGGCCAAAAGCCTTACGTTGTGTGGCTCTTGTTCTGATTTATAAACAAACGTCAGCATACAGAAAATGATTTGGAAAAGGCTATGATATAATTCTCATTATAATCTTTCATTATCATTCTCATTATAATCTCAGGCCATTCATAATTGTAATGTGCCTGTGTTTATCCCCAAGTATTATAAAAGAAAACAGCCCTGGTACAGAAAATTTTAAAAATAACATGAACTTTAAAATGTTGTAGAGGGAGAATTTTAAGTAAAAATTGGTCTGATCATGATGGAATAACTTGGATCAGACTACCTTCCTGTAGTCTGGAAACTGTAAAAGTTGAACAAAATACATTTTTAAAACTGTCAGCATTAAAGAACAACAATGTACATTGATCTGAAAGGACTATGAGACCTGTGAGAAGGGAAATACACCTAGGTAAGCTCTACATTAAAACTGACTTTTTTTCCTCAGGGCATTTGTTGAATCATGGCACAAAGAAATAGGATATAAACAAAGTGACATTCTTGTTAGACTGTGGAGACAGAGATTGGAGTTCAGCAATGCCAAAAGAGCAGGAACTTGGGAGGCAAAGATCTGGAACTTGCAGAAAAACAAGTCCAAAAATCTGTATGCAATTTCCCCTTGAGTTAAGTAATTGACTTCTAAAAGGCATGTGCTTGGTGAAATTCCAACAAATCCAGTAGAGAACAGTAGCTTAGTGGCTAATGACCGAGAGAGATCAGAGGATCAGAGCAGATACACAATGTTGAGAAGACAAAAGTTAGAGTTCATGTTAAAGCAGAAGGGTCTTGGTAAGCATCCTACAATTTCAGTTAAAACCCTGGGAATAAGTAAAACAGACCAGCCCTAAAAAGCCTAAAATCAGACCCTAACAGGATCAAGGTGATCTAATAGCATGCTATCTGCCCGCCAGAAGAAAACTTAACCGTCTTTGGAAACAACATGTTCCAGAGCCTCTACAATTTTTATCCACAATGTCCAACACTGTGAGGCATATTAAAACAGCAGACTGAAAACAGCAGACTGAAAACTAAGAAAAACAGCAGATAATAAAAATAAATGTATAGTGATTCAGATAATAAAATTATAAAACAGAGATTAGGAGTAACATGTTTAAGAGGATAAAGGAAAAACATGAAGAATTATATCAGAAACACAGAATATAATTTTAAAAAGTCAGATACAAATCGTAGAACTAAAAAATATATTAAGATTCCAAAAGATGAGTTTTAAAATCAGTAGAAAAGAGTATTAATGAACTACTAGATAGAGCGATATAAAATATTCAGATTGAAGTACAGAGAGAAAAAAGGGTGGAAATAGATAAAATGCAGAAAAAATACAAAAGACATATGGACAGAGTCAAAAGGTCTAACAGCACAAAAATCATAACTGGGAGGTAGATGGAATTATCCTGTTGAAAGATTTTTATATTGTTCATGGGGTGGTAAAATACTAATTCAAGGTAAACCATAATAAATTAATTGGGTCAAAGTTTGGGGAATAGTAAAATTACCAATTGAAGGTAATATAATAAGTTAGGGAGGCATATTGGAATCCCAAGGGTAATTACTAAAAGAATAATATAGAATTATAAAATTAAGAGGCTAACAGTGGAGGAAAAATTAATAATAAAAAATAAAAGACTGCAAAAAAATACAATATTGCTCAATATCACTAATTGTCAGGGAAATACAAATCAAAACCACAATAAAATATTACCTCATACCTGTTAGTATGGTTATTTAAAAAAAAATTTAAAATGTGGCAAGGTTGTAGAAAAATTGGAACCTTTGTATATTGTTGGTGGGATTGCAAAATGATGCAGCTATTATGGAAAGGAATTCTGGTCATTTTACTGAAACCTTTGGGAAGATGGAAAATTTGGATGGCTATCTGTAAGATTTATAAATCTGACAGTTTGGGGGCCACCATTTGGAGAGAATTGGAAATGAATGAAGTCACGGAGAAAAGCAAAGCTAACAGATGTTCTAAATTCTAACACCATCATTTCAGCCCTATGCCTGAAGTTCTGGAATTTTCAGTTACATAAGCTGACACATTCTCTTCTTGGCTTAAGCCAATTTGAAGTGGGTTTTTGTCATTTGCAATGTCAGAGTCCTGACAGGTATGCCCCATATGTACTCAATGTTTAACAATTGCTTAGATGGAACATAAACAGCATTATTATCAGCTATAGTATAAAACAAGCTAATTCACAGATATGAGGACTTATCAAATCTCAACAAACATTGCCTAGGAATGTTGGCTAAATTCAGCTCTGAGAGCCATGCCACCAAGGGAAGACAAAAGCACCAGAGGTAGTTAAATGCTTTTAAAATATTATAATATTGAGAAAGGTAAAACTTTCCAGTAATTCAACTAGAGATTTGGTAAATGCACTGAAAATTTTAAATGCTAGGAAGTTATACTAGTATTAATTCTCTGCCTCTACCTTCCACGCAATTTCTGCACTATCAGAAACGCACATACACACCACACAAACATTTTCTTCCAACTCAAAACCATTGGTCATTGGTCACATTTAGTCACCATGTTTGCTTTGAAAGAAATATTTTTTGGCAAAGATAAAACATAGGCATTCTTAAAACAAATGTGTTTAAAGCAACTGATATTAGGCAAATGCTCTAAAAAAATTTTACATATACACGCATGTACTTTTTTTTTTTTTTTTTGAGACAGAGTCTTGCTCTGTTGCCCCATGTAGAGTTCAGTGGTGTCATCACAGCTCACTGCAACCTCAAACTCATGGGCTCAAGCGATCCTCCCACCTCAGCCTCCCAGAGTGTTAGGATTACAGGCGTTGAGCCACTGCTACCAGACCACATATACCTTTAATATATTGATTCCATGCTATTGAAATCATCTTTGGTAAACAGGGAAGATTAGGGTTTTTTAGTTTTTATTCGTAAAACAGTTCTGAAAATCCAAAAGACAATTAGAATCAAAACACTGGATGGCTTCTAAAATATTATTTTTTTATATAATTACTTTAATATTTTCTAAAGTATTAATGCTTCCACAAGAAAACATTAATTATTTATTAGGTATCATGGAAATCTTCATTTCTATAACTCTATTTGCAAAAGGACACAATTCAATCATCTACTTTTGACAGCAAATACTTTTTTAAAAAAAAAATCACATTAAACAATGACATTTTCCTATGAACTTTTTATTTCTGTATAATCAAAGAAATAGGTCTATTTGAAAACATTTACTCATGAGGAACCTATATAATTAAACTTTCGACTCCATTGGGTTGTGTTTTTTGTTTTTGTTTTTGTTTTTTTTTTTTTTTTTGAGATACAGTCTCGCTCTGTTGCCTGGGCTAGAGTGCCATGGCATCAGCCTACCTCACAGCAACCTCAAACTCCTGGGGTCAAGCAATTCTCCTGCCTCAGACTCCTAAGTAGCTGGGACTACAGGCCTGCACCACCACACCCAGCTAATTTCTTCTACTTTTAGTTGTCCAGCTAATTTCATTCTATTTTTAATAGTGCCAGGGTCTTACTCTTACTGAGGCTGGTCTCAAACTCCTGACTACAAGTGATCCTCCTGCTTTGGCCTCCCAGAGTGCTAGGATTATAGGTGTGAGCCACCATGTCCGGCCTCCATTGGGTTTTCTTTTTTTTTTTTTTTGAGACAGAGTCTCACTCTTTCTGCCCAGGCTAGAGTGCCATGGCGTCAGCCTAGCTCACAGCAACCTCAAACTCCTGGGCTCAAGCGATCCTTCTGCCTCAGCCTCCCGAGTGGCTGGGACTACAGGCATGTGCCACTATGCCCGGCTAATTTTTTCTCTATATATTTTTAATTGTCTAGCCAATTTATTTTCTATTTTTAGTAGAGACGGGGTCTCGCTCTTGCTCAGGCTGGTTTCGAACTCCTGAGCTCAAACAATCCGCCCGCCTCGGCCTCCCAGAGAGCTAGGATTACAAGCGTGAGCCACCACGCCCAGCCTCTCCATTGGGTTTTTAACAATAAGTGTATTACCTTGGTCAAAATGTGTCAACTTCCTTTAAATTATTATGTAAATGGATCAAGTTGAAACTGAGAAGTTAATGTAATTCTTCTTTTTCAAGAATTAGTGGGATTAATAACATTGTAACTATTTTAATATAAACCAAACTATACAAAAATTGTGAAACTAAGATCTGTTTACTTGAGTTAAGCTGAAAAGCATTATTTCTAAGAAGTGTTTACTAAGCTTTCCAAACATCCATAGATTCAACTTAAATCACTTTTATCAGTTAGTAAAATACAGTAGTTAATGGAAACATGTTAAGATCAGAAAATCCTAGTAAAATGTCAACCAGAAGAAACATTTGTGATGCTCAAAGTTTTAAATACAATTTAGCATAATCTTGCAGGTTACAAATGTAGTACTGACATATTAAATGCATATAAAAAAAAAAATAGAAACAATACCCTTTTTAGTTGCTGTTCTTTTAAGCTTCTCACTGTCCTTGCAGGCTCAGAAATGAAGTTTTTATAGTTTTCACATATATTGATCCGAGACTGGGCTACCTGCATCGTTCCCTCGAGAAAGGATTTCCAAACAGGATACATGCTCCTAAATTCAAAGAGGGATAGAAAAGGATTAGGCAGGGAACGGGAAGAAAAAGTTGGCTAACCTTTTCCTCACTGGCTAACACTGACAGAATAAATGACTTCTTTATAACTGTAAATGTATTTAGACTGGCTTATAGGCAGTATCAGCACATGTAAGAAAAAGCATGGCATATACTCTATTCCTCTATAGCTCAACAATAGGGAGTTTTGATTCATTAGCCATTACTAATAATGGAACAGAGGGATACAAGAATTACAATTCTAGACAAAGCTAACACTATAAAAATTAGTGAATATTTCAGACTCTTCAAGCCTTTCGTGGTCACAGGGTCATCATTATGAATATCAAGTTTTATTACTTCATTAAGCTATTTCCTAATTTTACAAATGAGGTAACTGAGGCTCAGAGAGATTTAGATAATCATTCTAGGTCAAACAAGAATGTAGCAGTATTGACATACAAGACAAAAGCTGAGTACCTCTGGAGTATTAATAAATTCTCTTTCAAATAAATCATATTTTTACATAAACTGATGTGGCTGGAAAAATATATCATGAACAATTGCTTCTGTGCTTGAGAAGTCTGTTTTGTCTAACAAAAAAAAAAATCTATAATTTATTGCTTTACCTCTGTCTCTCTCTCGTAACAATCCTTAGCCAGCATCACATTGTGCCTTGGTGTCATTCCAAGCAAATCCCATCACCTTTGCTTGATAAATGTGTTCACCAATCTCTTGGTAAAGTCAAAACATTATTCATTCTTTGCTTTTTCTAGCCAATTTCCTTTACAAATTTCTCTCCTATGTTGGTAAGTGCCTTAGCCAATCCCAACATGCTCTTATACTAGTTATAAAACACATTTTATAACAATGGAAATTACTTTGTTTTTAAAAAAGAGTACTTACAGTAAATTTTTGATAGATTACAATATTCATCTCCTGAGATTTCCCTTCTGTTCATATGGATTTTCTACTATAGCAATGTATAAGACAATATGCTACATAAAATTCTAACTGTGGATTAACAACTGAGAGCGTAAAAACAAGAAAAAGACAAATTGCCTGGGTCCTTATCCTAGTTAGAAGTGAAAAAAAAAACAAAAAAACAAAACTTGACAAACTATAGTTTTCAACCAAGGAGTCTAATGAATTAGGTCATATACCAAATGTATCTGTTTGGATGGAAATATTTATTTAGGCAGAGGTGGGCCGGGCATGGTGGCTCAGGCCTATAATCCTAGCATTGTGGGAGGATCACTTGAGCCCAGGAGTTCAAGACCAGCCAGGGCAACATAGCAAGACCCTGTTTCTACAAAAAACAGAAAACTTAGCCAGGTGTGGTGGCATATACCTGTAGTCCGAGCTACTTGAGAAGGCTAAGGCTGGGGCAACAGAACAAGACTCTGTCTCTAACTAACAAACTAAGTAACTAACTTAGGCAAAGGTGTATCACCATCCTTTTGGAAAGATTCAGCATAAACTATCAGCATAAAAGCACCAGACTTAAGACTTAAGTCTTAGACTTAAGACTTAGAACTAAGAACAGCAAAATTAATGCCCTCCCTGGCCTTACAGTATGACAACCAACGGAACGTCCTTACGTCAACTCACCACAGGCCCTCCTAAGCAGTCCAAATAAATTTTCTCAGAAAATGCACTGACAGAAAAATTTAGTACTATGCTTTCTAACTATTAATTTATACTTAATGAAATCATACTAAAAATGAAAAAGAATCATTATGAATTGTGATGGAAGGAGGAACCCTCCATTCACATTCTTCCCTATACCCCTTTAACTGCTGCTTACCCTTTAAATCTCAGCTTAAATGTAACCTCCTTTGGGAAGTCTTTCATGATTACCACCAAGCCAACCCCCAGACTCAATCGAGTTGCTCTTTGTTATTAGTTCATGGCTCCAGCACTTTTCCTTCAATTGTAAAACAATTTTTTTTTTTTTTTTTTTTTGAGACAGAGTCTTGCTTTGTTGCCCCAGGTAGAGTGCAGTAGTGTCATTACAGCTCACTGCAACCTCAAACTCATGGGCTGAAGCGAGGCTCGAGCCATGATGTTGGGCTAATTTTTCTATTTTTAGTTGAGATGGGGTCTCACTCTTGCTCAGGCTGGTCTTGAACTCCTGAGCTCAAGCAGTCCTCCCACCTCAGCCTCCCAGAGTTCTAGGATTACAGGCGTAAACCACTGCAACCTGACCAAATTATAAATATTTTTATGTGATTTAGTTAATATCTATCCCTCTCACTATAGTGAAAACTCCATAAAGGCAGGGATGTATGTCTTGCTATTATATTCCCAGGGACCAGTAAGTATAGAATGATTACAATAATTCATGTTGAATAAATGAATGAATCGATGAATGTACAAATTATGAAGACTGTACAATAAAAAGATAAATCCCTTCAATAAAAAGAGAGTTTAAAAAGAGACCTTTAGAGATTAGCTGGTTTATATATAGCAGGCAAAAATATCCTGAACAATGAGGTACTGTGACAAGCACAGAATTTAGCTACCAGTCAGAAGACCAAGGTTCCAGTTCTAGTTTAACCAATATAATTATATGTAGCACACCTCACTATACTTTCATTTCCTCAACTAGGGAAATAACAAAAATACCTGCACCATGTATCTTACAGGGTTATTTTAACAATTAAACACAAAAGATGTGAAAACTCTTAGTACACAGATTCTTTTAAATGAAAAAATGGTAACAGTAGCAGAATTGTGACAGAAATAGAAATACTTCTTGTTAACATAATGGTGGTGGTTTCAATGGTAGTGATGTTTCCATTCTGATTAAGAAAAATAGTCATGGGTCACAGAGTGATTTTTAAAAGAATTTTACTTCATCAGGTTTTACATGAAGCAATTCTGAAGGATAAGGAAAGGTATCAAGCATGTATGGTATTTTGCTATTCTGCTCAGTTCAGGAAATGAGGCTAAAAATTATAAAAGAAAGAAAGGAGATTCTTTTAAGAACCTATCACATGGCAGGCACTACGTTCCGTATTTTACATTTATCCCATCATTCAATCCTCACCACAACTTTCTAATAGCTATTATATTCTAATAGATATTATCCCCATTTTACAAAGGAGAAAAGTGAGGCTCAAAAAGGTTGTGAAATTTTCCTAAGGCTATTCACTAGGAAATAGCACCTCCATGGTCATAACCTAGACTTTGCCATTACTAATAACTACTGCTCTGCTCTTATGCCAACTTCAATAATCCCTGACCAACACCTCCTAATTCCACTCATACCCTTTAGAAATGTGACTCCAACAATTACTCAACATTATAAGAACCCACAATCCATTTGATTCTACCCCCTTTCTACTGTCTCTCACCTCTCTTACCATCTCCCTTCTCAGCTCCTTTCCCAGCCTAGGATTCATGGTCTATCACAATCATTCCTTTTGGTATACCTTTATTACCGTTGCCTCCTCTCTTTCCATCTTTATAACCTACAAGCTCCTACCTTGGTTAAATCCAAAACTCTGTTTACACCATACCAAGGTCTGTGTGAGAATGTGACTGGAGAAAAAGATAATCATTTTGCCTGGTCTCACTTTAAATTGATGTCAAATAAATTCTAGTAATCACTTAGTGCTGCTACCCAGTAATCATATTATAGTTCCTTAATCCAGCAGTCCCCACCCTTTTTGGCACCAGGGACCAGTTTCATGGAACACAATTTTCCACGGACTGGAGATGGTGGGGGATGGTTTTGGGATGATTCAAGTGCATTACGTTTATTGTGTACTTTATTTCTATTATGATTACATTGTACTATATAATGAAATAATTATACAACTGACCATAATGCAGAATCTAATGCCACTGTTGATCTGACAGGAGGCAGAGCTTAGGCGGAGATGCAAGCAATAAGAAGTGGTTGTAAATATAGATGAAGCTTTGCTTGCTTGCCCACTGCTCACTTCCTGCTGTGTGGCCTGGTTCCTAACAGGCCATGGACTGGTACCACAGCCCGAGGGTTGGGGACTGCAGCCTTAATCCATCTATTCTCCTACTCTTCTACACAATTATTTCCCAATTTATCCTCTCTTCTCAAATGTCTAATATTATCATACTTTCAGCTGACAATGAAGCTACCAGAAGGCAATGCCCACATGTTCCCACCACATCTACCAATCTCCTTATCTCTGCACCCATACATTCTGCCATCCCTCCTATTACTTGCATGAACTACCCACGCTCCCATGCTCTATAGGCCAATCCTTCAACATTTGCACTACATTATATAACCTCTCACTCAAGAATGTCAATCCAGTAATCTCCTACAATGTCAATTTTTCCCTCTCTACTGGATCATTCTCATGAGCAAATAAATATGCTATATCTCCATTTTAAAAAAATACAGCTCTCCATCAACTCCCCATTTCTCCCACTACCACCCTAATATCTGCCCCCTTTCATAGAAAAACTCCTTCAAAGAATTGTCTCAAATTACTGTTTCCACATTTTTTCCTCCTGGTCTCTCTTGATCCATTCAAATCAGACTTTAGTTATCTACTACTCTTTTGAAATTGCTTGCCAAGGTCAAAGATCTCCCTATGGCTAATCCCAATAGTTAATTCAAGTCTTGATCCTATTATTCAACACAGCAGCAGGACTGACCTAGTTAACCCTTCTTGAACTGCTTTCTTCACTTGGCTTCCAGGACATCACTCTCCCTTGGTCTGCTCCTACCTTTACTGTTTCCTCTTCATCTCATTGGCCTGTAAATGCTGAAGTGCCCGAGGGTCAGATCCCAGGCTTCTTCTCTTCTCTAACTACACTCTCTTTTTAGATGAACTCATCCATTCTCATTGCTTTAAAGACTACCAACATGCTGACTACTCCCAAACTTCTAATTTCTGCCCAGATATCTTCCCTGACCCCCAACTGCCTATTTAACATATCCAACTTGGGTATTTAGTAGGCATCATAAACCCAACATGTTCAAAACAAAATCTTTGATTTCCCTAAAATATGTTCTGTCAATCTAGTTGATCTCATTAACAGTTATTCAAACCTTCTAGTTGCTCAAGCCAAAAACCCTAGAATCATCATTGATTCCCCCTTTTTCTCTCACATCCCACATCTGCTCCATCAAGAATCCCCCTTGCCAGACTTATAAAATATCATGGAATCCGATTACTGCCTATATCCCCCATTGTGACCACCATGTTTAGAGCCACTATCATACGTTGTGCTTGGACTATTCCAAATGTCTCTTAGCTGCCCTCTGTTTCTGCCCTGTTCCCCCTAATGTCTATGCTCTACATAGTACAGTGATTGCAATGTCACTGCTCCCTGGCACTCTGCATTCTCCTTACTATGGTTACCGGTCCTTATCACCAACTGACATACATGTTTAAATACTTACTTGTTTATTGTCTGTCTTCCCTCACTAGAATGTAGGCTCCATGCAGCAAAAGCTTTGTTTTATTAATATTTACCACTATATACACAGCACCTAGAGCACTATATACATAGCACCTAGTATAGCATAGCAGACACTCAATAAATATGTACTGGAGGAGGTGGGGGGAATAATGGAGCCTCAGTTTGAACTCAGATTTGTCTGGCTCCCAAACCTCTGCTCTTCTGCTGACATAGATTGCTCTTCATCTCAGTTAACAATGCCAAACATAAAAAAGGGTCTCTTCATTCTGATAAAGGTATATCAAGATTTATGCATCCTAAGTTCTTCGTATACATCCTACATGATTTTTGTCTGATACCTTCTGTACCATTATTTTCTTATCTTTTTTGTTAAACTGATTTACCTTTTAAACTAAAATATATGTACCTTACAACCTTATATTACTATTCTAAATGAAAAACAAGCAACATTTGCCATTATAACGTTATAACTAGTACAATACAAAAAAAAATTCATCCATACACCACCAAAGATCATGCTGTGAACTATTTCTTGTATGGATATCCTACTGGAAAACAGAAAACTTCTAACAGAAAGAATTTTTCATCAAGAAATAAACCAACAAATTATTAACTGTTAAAATCTTAACTGTGGTAGTGATCACACAAATCTACAAATGGTAAAACTACATAGAATTTAACATGCACACATATACATACATACAAATGAGTGCATATAAAACTCATGAATTCTGAATTAGATTGGTGGGCTGTATCATTATCAATTTCCTAGTTGTGAGATTGAACTATAGTTAGGGAAGATGTTACCACTAAGGAAACTGGGTGGGTGAAGAATATAAGAACAGTCTTTATTTATTTATTTATTTATTTTGAGACAGGGTCTTACTCTGTCACCAACGCTGGAGCGCAGTGGCACGATCATTGTTCACTGAAGCCTCGAACTCCTGGGCTCAAGCAATTCTACTGCTTCAGTCTCCCAAGTACCTAGGACTATAGGCACACAGCACCACACGAAACTAATTTTTCTATTTTTTGTAGATATGAGGTCTCACTATGTTGCCCAGGCTGGTCTCCAACTTCTGGCCTCAAGTGATCCTCCTATCTCTTTGTATTATTTCTTATAACTGCCTGTGAAACTACAATCATCTCATATAAAAAGGTTTTTTTTAAATGTAACAAATAAAATTGCAGATCTTCCCTAGTCCTAGAAATATAGCTTCCTGCTAGCACTGTACCTCAAGAAGACTCTAAAAAATCTGATAAATTCATTATCTAAGATTAATTTAAGCCAAGTGTGGTGGCTCATACATGTAATCCCAGCACTTTGGAAGGCGGAGGCAGGACAATCTCTTGAGGCCAGGAGCTCAAGATCAACCTGGGCAACATAGCGAGACTCTGTCTTTACAGGCGTGGTGACATGTGCCTATAGATCTGGCTACTTGGGAGGATGAGATAAGAGGATGGCTTGAGTCCAGGAGTTTGAGGCTGTAGAGAGCTGTGATGGTGTCACTGTAGTCCAGTCTAGCCAATACAGCCAGATCCTGTCTCTAAATTAAAAAAAAAAAAAAATTTATATAGCAACTGATAACAAGGAGAAAGTATAGTGTTTTAGTAAGCAAGTGTTCATATATTATTGTTCCTGATGGTAGGAAGGGAGAATATCCTAAGCCCAGGTAACAGAAGTAAAGGCAGGGAAGATTGATTTCACTATAGTTGAGGTGTGATGAGAGCTGAAATACAACTGCAGCTGCAGTGCCCAAGGGTTGGGGACCAAGGATGAAAGGAAGAGAAACGGACATAGATGAGGAGAGAAAGGTCATTTGAGGCCAGGTTTCTTCATGACTTTGAGTATCATAAAAAGGAATTTAAATGTTATCCTGTTGGCAAGGAGAAACAACAGAAGATTTTCTAGCAGGAGAGTGACAATAGGCCTATTTTATAAAGATACAGTTTGTGGCATTGGAGCAAACAGAATTGTGAAAGAGAGCGATCACAAGCAGAGAAGCAGCTACTTAACATTCCAGATATGAGAAGAAAAGAGCTAGAAAGAAGTTGAAGTTGGGGGCAGCTGACTTGTTGTTTCCCAAGCTGAAAAGTTAATAAAAATGTATGATCATTACAAGTTTATAGATAATATTTAAAGACAGGAATATGGATAAGATTACTTAGAAGAGTTACTAAAGAACTGAGGGAACTTTAAGAAACACAGAAATAAAAACTTGTCCTCAGAGATTGATTTAAAAAAAAAAAAAAAGTCAAGAGAAAGTAGCATTACGGAAGTCTAGTTTCCAGGCAAATTAGGGTGGTTTAATGAAATTAAATAGTGCACATACCATCAGATTGGCAAACAATTTAAAAGACTGATCATATGCACTGTTAGTAACAAACAAAAAAGGAGCAGTTTTAAATCACATTAAAAGAAATATAAAATATTTCATTTTTCCTTTCTTTTTTTTTTTAGAGACATGGACCTTGGAGAATGATAGAAGAAATATGAAATATATTGATACAGTTTATGCAGATCAATTTCCAATATCAACATTTTAAATGTATAAACCCTTTGACCTAGGATTTCCCCCTCTGAGAATTTACCCAACAGATAATTTCATAATGTACAAAGATATACCTATGTGTGTTATTCACTGCAGCATTATTTGTAACAGTAATAAACTAAACAACTACAAATAGGGGAATGGATAATAAAAACATAGTTTGTCTAAACTATGGCACTGAACTAAAGCAGCCATTTAAAAAAATGGGGGGATCTGAACCTACTGGCATGAAAGGATGTCTAGAATAGACTTTTAGAGTGTGGGGGTGTTACAGAAGTATAGGTAAATAATAATTGCAGTTCTGTTAAAAACAGTAAACTGTGTATGTTCACGTATGAATTACACAGAAAAAAATATGAAAGAAAAGACCACATGCTTTTAATAGCAATTACTCTAGAGTAGTAGAACTCCGATAAGGCTGGATTTTATCCTCTTCTGTACTATTACCTACTTAATACAAAGCATGTAGTACTTGGATAAGATTTTTAAAACTACCGATGCAAATATAAATAGAAAAAATTAAATGGGAAATTTAAAATGACTAAAAGTACAATAAACTATGAATAAACAAAAAAATTGGCAATTGCCATCTCACCCTCAATCTTTCTATTATCTTTTTCCACAATGGCACCACCATCCTCTCAATTGCCTAAACTGAACAACCTGGGAGCCACTGTATAATTCTTCCTCTCCCTCCTCCTACCTCATTCTTTCAGTCAGTAAATATTTATCAAGTGTCTTCTATGTTTCAAGAGCTATTTCAGATAACGAGAAAACTGTTTATACATTTGTCTCAGAACAAATTTCACAAACAAAAAAACCTAAATTCTGCTCAATCAGTTGCAAGTCCTCTAGCTTCAGTCTCTGAAATCTCACCCACGACCTGATTTTTACTATAATTTCCACGGTTCAAATAAGAGATGATAAGGGATTAAATTCCTGCAATGCTATCCTTTCTGAATTTTTCCTCACACTCCTCTAATACACCTTCATACTATTACTAAAGTGAAGTTGATCATGTCATTCCTCTTGTGGGAATTCTACAATGCTTCTACTATCTTCCAAATGAGAAAATAAACCCCATAACATGAAAATTCCCATACGACACCTACCTGTATATCCTCCATCTCCACCACTCCACTTATCCTCCAAACCATACACTTTACACCAGCCATACTGAACTGCTCATTGTTATCGATACTCACATTTTCTCATGTTCCAGGCCTTTAAGATGTTACTTTGGCTTAGAATTCCTTTTACCAAACTGTCTGTCTGGCAAACTCCTGCACATTCTTTAAGATTCAGTTCTACAAGCCTCGGTTTTCTTCTATGGCCCCAAAGCACCTCTACTATGACCCAATACTGCAACTGTTTATAGTGGTTATCTCCTATATGCTCCTGAAGGTCAAATACCACATTTTCTAGTCTCTCTAATCCTAAAGTCTACTTTAACAGCTGGCATGCAGTAGGTATTTCATATACATCTCATGAATAAAGAAAGAATGAATGAGTGTTTAAATAGCTATGTGACCTTGAGTAAGGTGTATAACCTGAGATGCAGTTTCCTAGCATATAAAATGAGGATAATTATATCTACCTCACAGGGTTGTTTTGATAATCACGGGAGATGAGTTAAATTTCCTGGCATAGTGTCTGGCATATACTAAATACTTAGGAAATGTTGGCTTAAGACACTTTTTAAAATTAGGTTTTATAAGCTAGTCTGGGAGCATAGATTTATTATCCTTATTTCTTTGGTAACTTGAATCCTGAATTTCAAATAAACTTGGAATATAGCTTTCTATAAGTTGGATGCTTTTTCACTCCACAACAAGCAATCTCTTTCTTGGTCAGGCTGATTTCCTTATACCAGCAACACTGTACATATCATGCTCACTCTCACCTCAAAGTTTTGTTCAATGTCTTTTTTGCCTAGAATTTCACCTCTTCTCTCTTCACCCTTAGCTGAACTTTGTAGATATAGGAAAGTCCACAAGGAAATCTTATTTTTATTTCCTGTTTTGCTTTAATATTCTCTATTGTAATTATAGTGTTTTATTATTTGTAGCTATCATGCCACCTTCTAAACTATCAGTCTGCCACTGTGAAGAACTATTAGGGTTTCTTATATATCCTTCAGTTTTCTACCCCCATTGCCACATTCTTAAGAAATTCTCTAATGATGTCAGTCTTCACTGACAATTCAGTGGCTTGATTTCAACTCAGACTCCAAACCTTATACTTCAATACCGAGCTCTTAATTACCCTGGATTCTCTGCTATTGTTTCATGGGTATTAGTCTTAATTTCAACCATACAGTAAGCTCTGAGGTCTTTCTCTTCTGGATCCCCAACACTAAGGACAACCCTAAATACAAAAGACAATAAATACTTTCAAATTAACCTCAAAAAAGACATCACATTCTAAATAAAATTACACTTTTAAGATATTAGGTCATTGAGGATGCAAGTTGTATTACGTTGTCATCTACCTTCTTTAAATTAGTAAGTGGGATATTATCTAGCCAACTTCTGGATACCTTGTTTATACACACACACAAACACATTTCTAAAGTAAGTATTGTGCTAAAGGTATGCTCTTTTTCTTAAAATATTTTACTTAGAAACTTGTTGCACTAATGCGTTTCATTGTAGGTCACTCAGAAAACAATTTGTGTTCCATTGTCATCTATATTCTTTGAATTCTATATGTAGGTAATAATTAGATAATCTTGGCTTAAACACAGAAAATGATTTATTTTATATAGATTATCTACATGTTATGAAACATTAAAAATTTTGATAACTTTGATACTATTACATAGCAGAGCAAAGAAGTAATTCTTTTAAAAATGAGGGTATTACATTTTATGTGACATGGCTCTGACATGGTTCATTTTTAAAGAAAACAGGCAAAACTACTTAGTAAGTTACCTGTAATCATTCCGATCATCAGCTTTTACTCCAGGCCAATCTCTCTTCAGGTATTGACTAGCCAACTTCTGGATACCCTGTTAAAAAATGCATATTTTTTTCTAAAGTAAGTATTGTGCTGTAAAGGAATCTCTTTTCCTTAAAATGTATTACTAAGAAAATCCCGTTTTTCCAAATTTAAATTTAATTCCGAAGTAAAGAACCGATGATAAATAGAACACTACAACTTTCTTTCATTATTGTCCAGTTTCCATTTTTAGGAAAAGAGTAAGTATAAAGATGAGAAAATTGAAACTTAATTGATATATCTTTCACTTCACCAAACTATTTGACTAGCCATAAAAACAAACTGCCTCTGACATGTCACAGGGAACACAGCTGCCCATCTCCACAGAGTTCTGCTTACACAGCTTGAAATCTCAGTTTCCCACTATTTCTCAGCTGTGGTACATACTGCATTTATAAATCCCAGCAGCCAAACTCTTACATACCAGGAAAGTTAAAAAACATATTCAGTTTGGAGCAGACAAATATACACTGGCTTCTAAAATTAATAAACAAAGCTTGGTGCTGTTTATTAGAAATTCTCAAGATAGAAATTCTGAAGATAGATTTTAAGGGTCTTTTTTTAAAAAAATAATAACACCATGGCACAAGTCACTTCAAGTGAAAAAAAATAGTTTTAAAAAGAAATATATCCACTTACTATTATCCATACAGCATGAATCTAGATAAAGCAGAATATTTATCTATAATAGGTGGGGGAGGGAGGTACAGGGATTGGAACAGAGATGACCATTTTGTTAAGAAGTGAGGTTAAACTATACATTCCAATTATACAATATATTACTTTTGTTTTTTTCATTGATTATTTTTAATTATGGGTACATAATAGTTGTATACATTTATAGGGAACATGTGATGCTTTGATACAGGCATAAAATGTGTAATAATCAAATCAGTGTAATCGGGGTATCCATTCACCTCAAATATTTATCATTTCTTTGTGTTAGGAATATTCCAGTTCCACTCTTTTAAGTACACCATAAAACTTATTGTTGACTATAATCACTTTGTTGTTATCAAATATTGTTCATTCTAACTATCTAACTATATTTTTGCACCCATTAACCATCCCCATTTCATCCCTGCTCCCTGCTACCCTTCTCAGCTACTGGTAACCATCATTCTAATCTCTGTCTTCACAGGATCAAAGTGGTTTAATATTGAGCTCCCACACGAGTGAGAATATGCAAAATTTGTCTTTCTGTGCTTGGCTTATTTCATTTAACATAATGTTCTCCAGTTCCATCCACATTGTTGCAAATAACAGGACTGCATTCTTTTTTATGATTCAATAATATTCCATTGTATACATGTACCACATTTTCTTTATCCATTCATCTGCTGATGGACATGTAGGCAGATTCCAAACCTTGGCTATTGTGAATAGTGCTGCAATAAACATGCGAGTGCAGATATCTTTTTGATACACTGATTTCCTTTCTTTGGGATAGATATCTAACAGTGGGATTGCTGGGTCATATGGTAGTTCTATCTTCAGTTTCTTGAGGAACCTCCATAGTGTTCTCCACAGTGCTTACACTAATTTACATTCCCATCAACAGTATATGAGGGTTCCCCTTTCTCTACATCCTCGCCAGCATTCGTTATTGTCTGTCTTTTGGATAAAAGCCATTTTAACTGGGGTGAGATGATATCTCATTGTAGTTTTGATTTGCATTTCTCTGATGAATAATGATGTTGAGCATTTTTCCATATACCTATTGGCCATTTTGTATGTCTTCTTTTAAGAAATGTCTATTCAGATCTTTTGCCCATTTTTAAATTGGATTACTTGATTTTTTCCTATTGAGTTGTTAGAGCTCTTTATATATTCTAGTTATTAATCCCTTGTCAGACGGGTAGTTTGTAAATATTTTCTCCCATTCTGTGGGTTGTCTTTTCACTTTGTTGATTACTTTCTTTGCTGTTCAGAAGTTTTTTAGCTTGATGTGATCCCATATGTCCAATTTTTCTTTGGTTCCTGTGCTTTTGAGGCATTACTTGAGAAATCATTACCCATACCAATGTCCTGGAGTGTTTCCCCAATGTTTTCTTTTAGTAGTTTCATAGTTTCAGGTCTTATATTGAAGTCTTTAATCTATTTTGATTTGATTTTGGTATGTAGTGAGAGATAGGGGTCTAATTTTCATTTTCCTGCACATAGACATCCAGTTTTCCCAGCACCATTTATTGAGGAGACTGTCCTTTACCCAATGTATGCTCTTGGCACTTTTGTTGAAAATGAGTTCAATAAATGTATTACTTTTAGATAGGAACACATGTGATACCCTAACAGTATAAGGGGGCCTAATGTGGATATAGAAATCATTAATGTTGGGATACTCATTTATATAAATGCAACTCTAACAAGAATACAATGCTGAAGAGAAGAACAATAACATTAGTTAATAGATTGGCTGCTTTAAGCAAGGGTTGTTCAAGTAAAATCAATGCCACACTCTATACATATGTATGTACATGGTACCTTTCCATTAAGGTCTGCTACCAAATCAATTTGACTCAATTAAATCCACTGTTTAACGCCTCTGTTTACCATTATTCAATGAATCCAAAGGGAAGCAGGAACTATAGAGAAGCTTCTTTGAATCTCAAGTTCCTCCTGAACTTAGCAATAGTTTGTTTTCACTATTTCCAGGTATTGTGTATTCTGAGAACTCACATCCACAATATTTCCACTTAACATATCTTGTACTTTGAGGAATCCGATTACTAAGTCTTCTCTGAATATGTACAGTATTTTTTCACTTCTGTACCTTGTTCATACTGTTCTCATTGCATGAAATATCTTCAAACCACTTCCATTCCTACATGCTGAATTCTTACCCCTCTTTTTAAACTGATTTTAAATTTCCTAACGTAAAACATTCAGAAGTATATATAGGCAAATTTGAAGAGTTTCATTGCCTAGGTATTTAATTTCATTAATTTCATTTCATTAAAGTATAATAGTTTCATCATTCTTTTTGCATTTATTAGCTATATTCTTTTAAGATCTATGCCTCCTGAACTATTTGGTTATACTGAGATATAGTTCTTAGAGGAAAGACAGGATAAATATCTGATTGTCCAGTTTTGGTCTGAAGATGAACAATGCATTTTTAAAGTAACATTATGAACTCATGTATTTTAAATAATAGATGCATTCCAATTAATTGCAGTCACCATTCTTCTGATGCTGCAATTGTCATATTTGTGGCCTGAAGGAGCCCCTCCAAGTTGGCTCCCATATCATTACCCCAATAGACTGTGATCGTTTCTTTGTTTTCTATTTACAGTTCTTGTCATAGACTTCCAATATGCTAGTTCTCCAAGGAATCCTAATGCCTTTCAGAGAGAAACCAGAGACCACAATCTAGGCAAGTCCTTATCCTTCAGGTCTTTGTCTTTCTCTAAAAGCCCTTTTCTAATCACTGTATACAAAGTAGCTCACCCTCTCCTCAGTTACTCTCTCTCACACAAACCTATTTATTCATATTCCTTATACACCGTTACTTTATGGTTTAAATTTTCTTGTCTGTTTACTCACTAAAAGCTCCATCAGGTAGGGATCTTGTCTTTTTTTTAAATCACTATATTCCCAAGCTATAGAAGACAGCCTAGAATTTAGTTGATGCCAGTAATAGCCACTGATTGCAAGAATAAATGCCACCTACATTATTCCATTTCTAACGTATAGTACCCATCTCCTTCTGTATTTTTGCCATGCTGAGTTAGGAATGTTTGGATCAAACCTTCTCTGGTTCCTAATTTTCATATACTCAAAGAAAAAAAAAACTGTACCAGATTTTTGAGATTTATGATTAGGTGGCTTTAATATAATAAATAAGTTACTTAGTAAAATTACAGTCAAAGCCAGATGTGGTAGTTCACACCTATAACCCCAGCACTTTGGGAGGCTGAGGTAGGAGGACAGCTTGAAGCCAGGAGTTAGAGACCAGCCTAGGGAACATAGAGAGACCCCATTTCTATAAAAAATAAAAAATTTAGCCAGGTGTGGCAGCATGTGCCTGTAGTCCTAGCTACTTGGGAGGCTGAGGCGGGAGGCTCACTTGAACCCAGGAATTCAAAGTTATAGTGAGCTATGATTGCACCATTGCACTCCAGCCTGGGCAACAGAATGAGCGAGACCCTATCTCTTAAAAACAATTTTTTTTTGATCATCGTCACTACTGGAAGAGAATATGTGTGTAGATATTCCAAAGCAATACCAAAACAAAACAAAACAAAATCACTGAAGTTTATTCCCTACCTAGAAGGGACTACACATTAATTTTTGTGAAGGTTCAAATAAGTCAAGGTCCCTGAATTCAAACAATGCATTACCTGTCAAGATGTATAAGAAGTACCCAACATAAAATGCCAGGCAACACATGGGTTACTGCCAAATAAGTGGTAAAATGTGACATAAGTACCCAAATAAGAAAAAGATCATCTGATATTTTCTTAACAAATCACGTTTAAATAATATGATAATGATAGTAAAATGATATGATAGTGACTTATTCAGTTTAATCACTGCTAAAATGTTTACAGAACATGAGATCCAAGATGAGCCTCAGTACATGAGTAGGACTAAGACGGAAGGCAGAACGACAGCACTCTAAATTTACATAGAACAAATGAACTAGACAAGTACTTTCACACATTTATTTCTCTTAACTCTATTTTAGGCCTTGTTATAACGACAAAGAAACTGGACACTAAGAGGATACACAATTTACTTAAGATCATACAGTTCATATCTAGTTAAGTTTGAGCTAGAATCCCAAGTTATCAAAAATATTTGCAAAAGATATCATTTTAGAGTGGAATTTGTCTAATTCTTTAAAGAAATTGTGAAATTACTTTAACTTATTAACATTTTGTGCATTATAAATTGAAATAGCAATTTCTAGAGCTCTAAACCACAAAGCTGAACTGTATTAAACTGAATGAGCCCTTCAGAGATGAGATGAGGGATTCATGAAATAGACAAACAATGAGATCTTTAGATGAAAGATTTCATTCAAGTTAGTTCACAGAGGCAGGAATCATGATTTCTGTGTGTTTCATGCAGCTGTTCGATCTAATCTGCATGGATGCTCAGAAATACTCTGTGGCCATTATAGGGAAGGTCCTAAATAATATTTCATGTCTCTGAAAGCATTCTATATTTAAATTAACTGGTTTCCCTTTTAAGTTATGCTTAAAGCCACATCTCACAAATAAAAGATATACTTATTTAAAAATAAAATTCACCCTCATTAATTTGCTAAGAAAAGTAAACCTATGGCTTGCAATTTTTTAAAAAGTGTTTTTTAATAATTCACTCCCCCAGCCCACAGTAAAAAGTGTTTGTATTAAATTATGCCCACAGTATTACTCTCCAAAACTGGTCCACTAGACATTTAATATTTATTTATATTTACCTGAGCATCACTGATGCATAATATTGATTTGATTTCAGTACAGTTCACTCCAGAACAGTGGTTTCCATAAAGATGTACTATCAATATACTCTTTGAAACATGTAATAACATCCCATTCCAACTTTTAAAAAAGCCATCAGTGTCTGATGTTAGACTTGCTTTGTTTTACCTCTCAATAACACTTGCTGTATTGCTTTGACAAGTGAAGAAACACAAAGAAAGCCACTGTTGAGTAACACTGGGAAATGGACTGATGACTTAACCTCTGGCCCATTTTCCACAGCAAGCTGAGCAGGAGTGTGCTCCATGGCTCTGGCACAGGTTATTATTCTGTATCCATTTCTCCCCAGCACATAGAGAAACTAATATTTAAATTATACTAAAGATGTGATATCAGACGGCTCTTTTAAATTTTAGGAAACCATATTATTTACACGCTATATCTTTTTGTCATGAAGTTCCCAACATTATGCAAATGATCTTTTATAAAATTAACAAGTTCACTGCATAAGTTGGATACTGATCAGACTGATATAAATCATGCAATGATTATCTTTACTGTATTCTTAGATCGCTCCCACCCAAAAGGAAACTTTTGAAATTGTTCTGTGTGGTATATAAATGTATAAGGTAAAAATATTAATCACTATATTATTTAAATTACATAACAAATTGCCTTTACTGACTTTTCCATTAATTTCATGATGAAATGAAATATTAATCTCATGTTATATATGTTATATATGCATCAAATATTAAAGATATATTTTAGCCTTTTCCCTTTTATAAATAAAAATTAATTTTATTAAATTATGTAAGAAAAATAAGATCTACTGACATTTTAAATGACCTATCCTATTTGATTTAAAGACCAAACATAGAACAAAAAATAGATAAAATTTAATACTCATTCATGACAAAACTCTCAAAAAACTAAAAGTAAAAGGAAACTTCCTTAACCTAATAAAGGATATATATAAAGACCTTACAGCTAACATCATACTTTTAATAGAGAGTGAATGTTTTTCCCCTAAGATTGGAATAAGGCAAGGATGTCTTCTATTACCACTTCTTTTCAACATTTTACTGGAAGACCTACCTAGTACAATAAGTCAAGAAAAAGAAATAAAAGGCATACAGATTAGAAAGAAGGAAACAAAGTTATCTTTATTCACAGATGCTATGACTGTCTATAAACCCTAGGAATCTACAAAAACTCCTGGAACTATTAATAATAATAACTGAGTTTAGCAAGGTTGCATGATACAAGGTCAATACACCAAAGTCAACTGCTCTTCTACATACCTACAATGAACAATTAGAATTTGACACTTTTTTAAAAAACAAAGTACTTGGGTATAAATCTAATAAAATATGTGCAGGATCTCTATGTGGAAAATGCTAAAATACTGATGAAAGAAATCAAAGAATATCAAAATGAATGGAGAGATATTCCATGTAAATGGATTGGAATATTATTCAGTCATAAAAAAGAATGCAGTCCTGTTATTTGCAACAATGTGGGTAGAACTGGAGAACATTATGTTAAATGAAATAAGCCAAGCACAGAAAGACAAATCTTGCATGTTCTCACTCATGTGTGGGAGCTCAATATTAAAATACTTGATACTGTGAAGACAGAGATTAGAATGATGGTTACCAGTAGCTGAGAAGGGTAGCAGGGAGCAGGGATGGAAGACTTCACATTGTTAAGATGTCAATTGTTCCCAATTTGATCTATGCATTTAATCCTATCCCAGTCAAAATTCCAAGAAACTTTTTTTGTAGATATCAACAGACTAACTTTAAAACGCATAAGGAAAGATAAAGGTAGCAGAATAGCAAAAAGAATTATGAAAAATAAGAACAAAATCAGAGGACTCTCATTACCTGATTTCAAGGCATACTATAAAGCTGCAGGAATCTAACTGTATCATAAATGTATACTATAATCACACAGATGGGTATGGAGGAAGAATGGTAAAACTTTGTAAAACAATATTTTCACAAACTGACCCAAGTAACTTTGGAAAATAGTATTTTGGCTAGAAACTATAAGACTAAAGACAAAAAGAACTATATATAAATATAAACACTGTACACTAGTTGATAAAGTTGTTTCTCAGTGGGTACAGGTCAATAATTCTGAAACATGGTGGGGTGTGTGTGTATGTGCATGTATGTATGTATATACTATGACTAAACAAATAAGTAAATAGATGACAGACAGTGGGAGCGAGATTGCTCAACACTGGAGAGTGGGAGTTACAGATAAGCAAGAGGGAGAAACAAGAATGAACCATTTTGGGGTGAATTAGAGTCAGAGACACCTAATTCAATATACACACAAAAATAATTATAGATAGGTGTATATGTGGCTTAGTATAAACACATATATCTCCTAGCTCTGTACACTGAAAAGTCCCAGAAGCAATGACACCCCAGCAGCAGCTAGCACATTCAGTGCCCATATCTTGGATTCTAATACCATTCTCTAACAAAAGGAATCAGATCTCCTTAAAAAAAAAAAGCTGATTCTAGGACTAGGTTAGGAAATATACAAAATGCACCTGTAGCGTCTTGTAGTGCCAGAAGGTAAGAAAGTACACAAAAAACCAAAAGGATGGGAGCATGTCAAACAGATCCTAGAGCCAACCTGAAAGACCTCCCAATGGACAAGAACAGAACAATTGAAACTATAAAAAAGTAGTACCGGATTACAACCCAATCCAAAGTATAAAGTAAATACCCACGAATCCATTATGATATAAATAAATGAGTAAATAAGTAAATGGAGAAGAGATGAATCTCCCATATAGAATTTCAAATAACTTGTATAGCTATTCCCCCCTCAAAAAGGTGGAGCTTAAGATTTTCTTTAGTGCCCAAGAGATTTCTACTCTTAGTTTTCCATCAAGTTACTCTCTTTCTTTAACAAAGTCCCTCCAATGTCTTTCTTTCACTCAATTCAGAGTAAAAACACCATCACTATCATAGTGCTTAACAGAATCACAAAAACACATTTTAAAAGGTGTTTCCTTGGAAAGTTACAGTTCTAATAATAACTAGGATGTGTCATCTTAAATTAATGTACTCTGCTTACACAAAACTCATGGTGTTGCCTTTAAAATACACAAGAGACATAGAAGTCATCTATCTGAAATATGCTTAGTTCTCTACTGAATGTTGCTATTATTATGGCAATTTCATAAAAGAAAGTATGTGCACAAATCCTGCTAGACTTAAACACAAAGGACATATTAGATGTCCAGTTTATATACTGTTGTTGCCAGTATGAGTGCATAAATTGGAAGTTTGCTTAATAAAAGGTATCCTCCCTTGTAGGAGGCATAAGGCCAAATCTACCCAATGTTAAGTATTAAATGCCAGTTATCTAATTATTTTCAAGTTCACTTCAACCTTCTTCTTCCTCCCAGAAAGTCTTGTTTTATCCTGTAGAGTTGCTCCATTTATTCCCAAAACAATTTATACATAAGCTTTAATCAAGAAAAAACCCTATACACTAGAAGGAACTAACTTAGCATTGCTCTAAGATTTCAATAGTTTTTAATTCATTTTCCATTTTTCAGTAGACTGCTTAATCAAGAAATGGTTACATTTTTGTGACTGTTTCTTTACTTCCATATTTTATGCATTTTTCTTTCCAAATTGCTGGAAGCTATTGGTAAAACAATATTAGAAAAACATTGAATTTTAAGGAGATTATTTTAAAAGATTTAAAACACTATCAACTGGAAAGCATAAATTATAGCTTTTGGATTTTTAAGTAAAATGTCTATAGTTTTGGCTGACTTAGAACACTAATGAGTCATCAAACATTGTTAAAATTGTAATTTCAAAAATTTTTTTATTAAAGTTATATTTTCAAAGCCAGGATTAACTGGTACCTATTTGTAAGCCTCCTCTGATATGAAGGTTTTCACTGAGGGGAAAACAAGCAGGTGACTGTTGTTTTTAAACAATAAAAAAGTGTTATAGTAGCATGATTGAACTGCCCACTTGATCTCAAAGACAGTTGTAAAAGCAGTTCCTTCTTTAGAGCACAAAATGGAATATATTAAATCAGCAAGCAAATAATAATTTCATGTGCTTGACAGCAGTTATCTGGATATAGAGGGGGGAAATCCAGAAGAACAGCCAAAACTGTTGGCTGAACTGAAGCATTCAAGGCAACGGAGAGCCATTTAAACTCCATTTCCCTTCAGATGGAAAACACGTATAAGTAATCATTAGAACTAATATTTGCGTACTTACTCTGTGCCAGATGATTCACATTTGTTAATGAACTTTTACAATTATCTTACATCTACTTCTGCAGTAGATGCAACCAAGGTTTTAGAAAGTTAAATAATTTGCATAAGATCACCCAGCTAGTTAAGCATGAATTCAATTCCAGGTCTTCTTTCAACGTTTAAAACACTTTTTTGACTACTCAATTCATTCAGATATAATCATACACCGTCCTGTGCCACCATAACGATGTTTTGGTCAATGACAGACCACACATATAAAAGTTGTATAAAAAGGTGTCAGTCATATAAAAGTATAGCACATATAGTTATATAGTACACAATACTTCATAACGATAACTATGTTACCAGTTTATGTATTTACTATACTATACACTCTGTATGATTATTTTATCGTATACACCTTTTACTTATAAAAAAAAAGTTAACTGTTAAACAGCCTCAGGCAGGACCTTCAAGAGGTGTTCCAGAAGAAGGCATTGTTATTACAGGAGATGACAGCTCCGTGTGTGTTACTGCCCTGAAGACCTTCCACTGGGACAAGATGTGGAAGAGGAAGACAGTGATACTGATGATCCCGTGTAGGCCTAGACCAATACGTGCGTTTGTGTCTCAGTTTTTAACAAAAATGTTTAAAAAAATTTTTTAAACAAGAAAAGCTTATGGAATAAGGATAGAAAGAAAATATTTTTGTACAGCTGTACAATGTGTTTGATGTTTTAAGCTAAGTGTTATTAAAAGTCAAAAAATTAAAACTTTATACAGTTACAGTAAGCTAAGATTTATTATTAAAGAAAATTTTAAATAAATTCAGTGTAGCCTAAGTATACAGTATTTATAAGGTCTACAATAATGTACAGTAATGTCCTAGACTTTCACATTCACTCACCACTCACTCACTGATTCACTCAAAGCAACTTCCATTCCTGTAAATTCCATTCATGCTAAGTGTCCTATATAGATATACTATTTTTTATCTTTTATACTGTATTTTTACTGTACCTTTTCTATGTTTAGATACACAAATACTACTGTGTCACAACTGCCTACAATATTCAGTACAGTAATATGCTGTGCAGGTTTGTAGCCTTAGAGCAATAGATATACCATACAGCCTAGGAGTGTAGTTAGGCTATACCATCTAGGTTTATGTAAGTAGACCCTATGACATTCGCATAATGACAAAAATCACCTAACAATGCATTTCTCAGAATGTATCCCTGAATGTATCCCAGTTGTTAAGCAACACATGACTGTACTGTATCAAATCACTACATATTTTGGCTAAGGGCTATCTATAAGTTATTTACATAGGAGGGCTATAAAAACCTAGCACAACTCACTGTCTTTGTTCAGTAAATAACTGCTAAAATAAATCATTATTCATTTTGGTAAACAATTATACACATACTTTTAAATTAACAGACTTTATTTTTTAGTGTATTTTTAGGCTTACAGAGAAATTGAGCAAAAAATACAGAGTTCCTATATTCTAACCCCCCAATAGTTTCCCCTATTATTAACATCTTGAATTAGAATGACATATTTGCTACAACTAATGAAATAATATTGAAACATTATTAACTAAAGTCCATAGTTTACATTAGGATTCATTCTTTGTGTTGTATAGTTCTATGGGCTTTGACAAATGAACATCATTTGTCATATACATCATATACACCACTGCATTATTAAAACAATAGTTTCACTGTCCTAAAATTCCCGTGTTCCACCTACTCATCCTCCCTTTCACCTCCTCTTCTCTCAAACTCCTGGCATCTAATGATCTTTTTACTGTCTCTATATATAATTTTTCCTTTGCCAGAATATATTTGGAATATATAGTATACAGCCTTTTTATACTGGCTTCTCTACTTAGAAATATGCATTTAGTGTTCCTGTATGTCTTTTAGTGACTTAATAGCGCAGTGCTTTTTACCACTGAATAACACTGCCTCATGTACCACAGTTTGCTGATCCATTCACCTTTTTATCGCTTAATAACACTCAATTGTCTGATGTACCACAGTTTGCTTATCCAGTCTGAGTTGTTTTTAAGTTTTGGCAATTATAAATAAAGCTGCTATAAACATTCATGTGAAGATTTTTGTGTGAACATAAGTTTCCAATACATTTGGATACATATCAAGGAGCAGAACTGCTTAAGACTGTTTGGCTTTCAAAAGTAGCAGTGCTGTTTTGCATTCCTACTAGCAATGAACAAGAGTTCCTGTTGCTCCATATCCTAGCCAGCATTTGATGTTGTCATTGTTTTAGATTTTAGGCATTCACATAGGTGTGTAGTGGTCTCATTGACAATTCCTGCTTTTTTGCCACCCATGTATCTTCTTTGCCAAGGTGTTTGGGTCTCTTGCCTACTTTTTAACTGGGTTGTTTGTTTTGTTATTGTTGAGTATTAAGTATTCTTTGTATATTTTGCGTACATGTTTTGCAAATATTTTCTCCCAGTCTGTGGCTTGTCTTTTCATTATCTGAAAAGTGTCCTTCATAGAGCAGAGGTTTTAATTTGACATCTATTTTTTACACTGTGTTCTTATTAACTAAAGTAAAGGAATATTTAGGGCTCAGATTCCTAGAAAAGAAAAAAATTAGCCTCCAAGGTTAGATCTGACAATTGATTAAGTATGAAATCATACATAGGTGTGTTTCACTCTAATGCAGTAAACTAATTTTGAAAAATTACATATAATTTAAATTTTTATGAAAAGTGAACAGAGAACCTCAAACACTTCATAAAATAAGAAATTTTTACAGTATAAATCATTGCCTCATAATTTAGCTGTTTTGAAAGTTTCAATCATCATCATGTTCTCTTAAAATATGAATAATCTGTAATGATATCCTTTTCTTCTTTTTTTTTTTTAAGAGACACAGTTTTTTTGTTTTTTTTTTTTAAGAGACAGGGTCTTGCTCTGTTGTCCAGGTTAGAGTGCAGTGGTATGATTACAGCTCACTGCAGCCTCGAACTCCTGGGCTCAAGCAATCCTCCTGCCTAAGCCTCCAAAAGTGCTGGGATTACAGGCAGGAGCCACTGCACTGGGCCCCATAAATACATACATAAGTAATTTACCACTCCCAATGCTTCTAACAATATCAGTAAATAGAATAATTTTCACAAATTCAATTCAATAAATCTTGGTTACAAAGTAACATGTCCTTTTCTGTTTTTCAATGGTCTTTTATCAACAGAAGTGCTATTGCTATAGGGTAGCAAAGTTGAGAGCAAAAACCACTGGTCAGATTTGAAAGAGAAGCCAAGGAAAGCCAGTGAAAGTTTCACAGAAGAAGTGATGTTTGAGCTGGATCTTGAAGGAAGAAGCATAAGGGATTCCCATTGGCCAAGGAGAGGGGTAAGTTATATACATGAACAAAAGTGTCAAGTATAAAAGAACAAAGGAATAGGGGAGTGAGAAAATACTGGGTTTAAATTCTGGTTCCACCACTCTCTAGTAGTATAATGCTAACTAAATAAGTTGCACCTCTCCTCTAACAGTTAATTTCCTTATCTGTAAAATAGGCATGTAATTGTTAAATTACCACTGATACTTAAAGTAGAGAGCCATAATCAGATATTTATTTCAGAATGATGACCACAGTGCTTATACGGAAGATTCATTATAAAGAGAAAGAAGCTCATGGATGAAACTTGAAGACGTAAGTGAAATAAGCCAGTCACAAAAAGACAAACACTTTATTGTATGATTTTACCTAGAGGTACCTAGGATAATCAAATCATGCACACAGAAAATAAAATGGTGGTTGCCAGGGGCTGTAAGGAGGTAGAAATTATTTAACAAGTATAGAGTTTCAATTTTGAAAGATGAAAAAGTTCCAGAGATTGATTGTACAACAATGTGTATATACTTAGCAGTACTAAACTGTACAGTTAAAAATGGTCAAAATGGTAAATTTTATGTCATCAATATTTTACCACAATTAAAAATAAATTAAAAAAAATTTAAATCTAAAAGCATTACGGACAAATTGAGAAGAGTGTGGGATTTTCCTTTCATAAAGCATGAATTCTAACTAACATTTGTATCAGTCTTTCACGTATGGCACACACAGTTGCCTCTTCCAATCAAGGACAGCAATGTACAATATATGCAAGGACTTTGAGTTGACAAAAATACCCAAGGGAAAGCCACCAGTTTGAAAATATTTTTGCCTATAGTTATAAGATTCTACATGGTAGCACCCCCCCACACACACATACACAATCCATGACTGCTTAGTTTCTATATGTATGTAGGTGTATATGTGTCATCACAGTATCTTGTCAAAAAGCCAAGATACTTGCTGGACGATGTGCACTTTTTATAGGTACCAGGACAGATTCTAACGGTATGTATAAGAGAAAGTCCCTGCCTTGTCCTCTAAGAGCTGATGCAATTAGAGAGATTACAATGAAAAAAAATAGGACTTACAACTTTCACAACAGAATTTACAAAACTCAACTTAACATACATAAATGTATTTGAGTGAGTATATCATTTTACACCAACCAGGAAAAGCAAAAAAGAAGAACTGTATATGTCTCCAGAGCCTTAAACACAAGAGTTTAATATTCAAGAATAATGTTACAGCTTCCTGAGCATTATAAGGTCTCTCACCTGATGACTTTAACTTTTTAAAGATAGTGGTCAAAACTTTAATCTATTTAGAAACCTCACTGGAGATACAAATCAATCCACTAAATCAACAAAGAAAAAGAAATTAATAGTACTAACATTTAAAAAATTTATACAAGATGTTTTGATATACACATTGATAGTGAGATGGTTATTACAGTCAAGCAAATTAACATACTCATCATCTGATGTGTTTACCTTTTTTTTTGTGGCAAGAGCACCTAAAATCTACTCTTCAGCAAAAATCCTAAATACAATACAAAATTATTAACTATAGTCTTCATACTATATATTAGATCTCTAGACTAGTTTATTCTACATTTTGTATCCTTGACCTAAGAAACTATGGGAGATAGACACACACACAGAGGAATATTATTTGGCCTTAAAAAAGGAGATCCTGCCATTTGCCACAACATGGATGAATCTGGAGGACATTATGCTAAGTGAAATAAACCAGACACAGAAAGAAAAATACTGCACGATCTCACTTATACATGGAATCTTAAAAAAAAAAAAAAAGATGAATATATAGAGATAGAGAATAAAACAGTGGTTACCAGGGTTGGGAATAGGGGGATAATGGTACTAACATTTGTGCTGGGTGTTATACTTACAACATATTTTTGTATGCATTATATTGTTTTATCTTCACTAAAACCAAGTATAGTAAGTATTCTATTAGAATTTGGCCAATAAGGAACTATACAAAAAGCGAAGTGACATGTCTACCTAGAAAACAACACTGCCTATACCCAGAAATCCAAGCCAAGTCTTCTGACTCAGAGGCCAGTCCTCATTTTCATAATTCTGTTTCTCACTATTGATGTGAACTGATGTATTAATAGTACAGGTAACCAACAAATACCAGGAAAGAGCTGGCACAGCAGCCTTTTTGCCCAGAAAAAGCACATTCATTGCTTAACAAGTTTTAGTAAGTGCTTTCCAAAGGACAGGCACTGTATTAGATGTTGGGGAAATAGCAGTAAACATCATGGGTATCATCTATACCTATGTGTGTGTGTATTATATTATCGATATATAGTAAACATTATGGGTATCATCAATATACATCAATACATATCAATATCCCTGTGGCACTTATATTCTGCTAGGGATTAATTAAGTTATTTAATTAATTAACATCCATGAAGGGGAAACTGATTAAATTATGGTCATTAATACTCTATACAATGTTATACAATTATTAAAGAGACTGTTCTATATGGATGGTCTCAAATATTTAATGAAAATGCAAGCTGCAGAAAAATATAGATGGCATGATCCTATTTTTGTTTAAAAAACAATATATGTAAGCACATATGGTGCAGAATACATATAAACTTGGAAGTGGGATTGCTTTTATTAATAGTTTTTATTCTTTATATCACTGAATTGCTTAATATTTTTAAAGCAAATGTTTATTATTTTATAACTGAATTAAAAAGCACAATAAAGAGGGAAAACTCAAGAAGTCACCATTTGGTATAGGTATTACAAAAGGAAAGTATATGGGAACATAAAGCAGAGAGATGGGGTCAGGGAAGTCCTCCTGAAGGAAATAAAAATTGGAATCTAAAACAGAACTTGTAAAGAGAGATGGGACAAGTGGAATCATAGCACCTTCAAGGAACTTTAGTATGGCTGGTACAGAGATTATAAAAGGGAGAATGGCTAAAAGGTGAGGCTGGATAACTAAGCAAGGGCCAGATCACACAAACCATATTTGGACTACTCAAAACAACAGGAAGCCATTATTTTATTATAAGCAGATGAATGCCATTACCAGATTAAAATGTGTTTTAAAAATCATTGTAGCTGTAGTCTGAGAAAAATGGATTAAGAGTAGTTAAACTAGAACAGGAGGCTACTGCTCTTGTTCTATCCAAAGATGATGGACATAGTATGGAGGCAAAGGCTTTGAAAGATGTATATGGGGCAGGTTTTAGTGGAAAGAATGTTAGAATTATAAACTGAAGAGACAGAAATAGGTGATACTTAAGGTTCCCACTTCTAAACATAATGTGATTCCACACATTTTAGCTGCACTAGATTTAGTACAGAAATGGAGGAACTACAGGTAGCCACACGAGACATCTTCCACAAGAGCATTTCTCCAACATTAAGGTAAAGACATGAAGCAACTACAAGCACAGCCACCCTGCCAGCCCAGAGAAAGACTACATTAATTAAATATTCAAACTGTTGAGTGCTATCCAAATTTAAATAATTTATGGCTATTGGCAATAGTAAAAAGATCTGGATTTTGAAGTCAACATTTGATACTGAGTACTGCCTTTGCCATATACTAGTTATGAGGATACTTAGATAAGTCACCAGGCTAACAAACTTATGTGGGTTGTCTCTAATCTCCAGTTAAAAACACTAGTATTCTGTATTTATTTATCTGCTATGACTGTGAAATTTAAATATGATGATGAACAACGCTTACAACACAGAAATATTCAATAAGTTGTTTTAAATAAATTTTATTTACCATGTAACTATTACAAATAGAAATAATGAAAATTTAAGAGAATTGTAGTATTGTTAGCAAATATATAAATTAAGAGTTGCTTTTTTCCTTCTAAAGTTTTAAACTACATTTATAGATATGTTAAAGCTGAATTTTTAAAAAGGCTTTTAAAACCAAGTGTTTACACCTACTTTAAAATATTAAGCTAGAAATTCTCAAGTATCTTGTCTAATTTGATTTTAGTAGCACATAAAGATGCAAACATTACTCTTCCTGGCAGAAGCAATTTTCAGCTGTCTAACTTACAAAGATTACTCACCAGAAACTGTTACAGAAATGTTAAAATTAGGTACCAGAGGCTGAGCCTGTATTAATAAAATAAAGATCAAAGTTCCCACTCTTGTGAAAACATCTCAAGTTTTGAACCACATCAATAAAACACAATATCTCAGAACTCAGCAAATTCATCCACTCATAGTAAGGAAAAGTCAACCACAGGAAGCTTCAACTCCTGATACTACATACCCTACTGCCATTTCTTTTCAATTTCAATACACGTATTTGCACAAAATGAAGGTTATTTGAAAATTTTAAAGTAAAAGTAAATACAGTATTTCAATTTACTTATCAAAGATGAGGTAAATTTTGACATAGAAGTTAGTAGCAAAAGAAAATAAATTATAGAAGCACTAAAAATCAAAAGAACTAAGACTGCAAATCTGTCCATTGACACAACTGAAAAGCCTCTGGGTGCAAAGTACCACCTTTTAAAAGACCAGTAATGAATCAGAAAAAAAAGAAATCAAGAAAGCAATCCTATTTACAACAGCTACTCCCCCTCAAAAAAGCCCCTCCTAGGAAAAAATTTAACCAAGTAGGTGAAAAACTTCTACAAGGAAAACTAAAAAATGGTGATGAAAGAAGTTGTAGAAAGAAAATAAAATACCTAGGAATATACTTAATCAAGAAGGTGAAAGATTTCTACACGGAGAACTACAAAACGCTGATGATAGAAATCATAGGTGACACAAACAAATAGAAAAACATCCCATGCTCATGGACTAGAAGAACTGACATTGTTAAAATGTCCATACTCCCCAAAGTGATTTACAGATACAGTGCAATTCCCATCAAAATATCAACGTCATTTTCTGCAGATCTAGAAAAAATAACTCTATGCTTTGTTTGGAACCAAAAAAGAGCCCAAATAGCCAAAGCAACCTTAAGCAAAAGGAACAAATCTGGAGGCATCACTTTACCAGACTTTAAGCTATACTACAAGTCTATAGTAACCAAAACAGCACTGGCACAAAAATAGAGACATAGACCAATCGAACAGAACATAAAACCCAAACATAAAACCACCCAAATATTGCCATCTGATCTTTGACAAAGTAGAAAGGCAAGATACACTGGGGAAAAGAATCCCTATTCAATAAACGGTGCTGGGAAAACTGGATAGCCACATGTAGAAGATTGAAACAGGATCTGTATCTCTCACCGCTCACAAAAATTAATTCGAGATGGATAACAGACTTAAACCTAAGACATGAAACCATAAGAATTCTAGAAGAAAATGTTGGAAAAACTCTTCTAGGTATCAGCCTAGGCACAGAATTTATGAAGAAATCCTAAAGGCAATCACAGCAACAACATAAATAAATAAATTGGACCTGATTAAATCAAAAAGCTTCTGTACAGCCAAGGAAACAATCAACAGAGCAAATAGGAATCTCTAGTGATATTCTAAAACTATTTATACAGTTTATGAGATAGTTTAATTTAGAGAATATCATCTGTAAATATACTTAGCAACACACAAAGGCAAACAAACAAGGTGCTGCTAAAACCCTCTCCTTATACGTATATATAATAATCTTGTACAACCTCAGTAGTGTGAACAACCTACTTTAGAGACCACTGATTTAGAACATGAGCTTTAGTCTTAGTCTTGACATGTATTATATATGTGAAGTTGGGCAAGTCATTTGATCTCAGTTTCATTCTCATCATTTGTAAAATAAGAATAATACTTCAGTAGGTGAATGGATAAACTACGGTACATCTAGACAACAGAGTATTATTCAGTGCTAAAAAAAAAATGAGCTATCAAGTCATGAAAAGTCATGGAGGAACCCTAAATGCATATTACAAAGAGAATGAAGCCAATCTGAAAAGTCTACATACTGTATGATTCCAATTATATGACATTCTGGATAAGGCAAAACTATGGAGAGAGTAAAAAGATCAGTGGTTGCCAGGGGGTGGGGAGGAGGGAGGGATGAAGACAGAGGATTTTTAAGGCAGTAAAACCACTATGTATGATTATATATATTATGTGTCTACTCCAATGGAAGATACATGTCATTATACATTTATCAAAACTCAGAGAATGTATAATACCAAGAGTAAACAATAATGTGTCACGGACTTTGGGTGATAATGTGTGTCAGGCTCACCAATTGTTACCAAATGTACCTCAAAAACTACTCTAAAAATTAGTCTATTAAAAAAAAAATAAGGACAATGCCAACTATCTCAAAAAGCTATTGTGATAATCAAATGAAATAATGAATATAAAGTACCTGATGTGCATACTACTACAGGCACCCAACAATACCTTTTAGCAGTATTAAATCTTTCATTCATTTAATAAATACTTAATGAGCACTGGCAAAAGTGATTACTATCATAACCAGATAAATTTTGCCCAAAACAACTCTGGCAAGTAATTTAAAAAAAAAGTTTATTAGTTCACTGACCACTTATTTGATGCTGAGACTTTTGTTATATATATAGTATAACTATAGGGTCTATTAATTACTTAATTTTAACATATAAATTCAATTCAGTTGGTCATTTTGTATAAGAAATATCAATACTATGTCACATCTAAGTTTTAAAAGTAAACTTGGGGGGGAGGGGGGGCAAGGGCAACATACATAACCTAAACATCTGTACCCCCATAATATGCTGAAATGAAAAAATAAATAAATAAATAAACTGAATGCAAATGTATACATTCATCACAGACTGAATATAGATGATTAACAAAATTACTCAACATAGCAATGTATGCATTATTAAGACAAAAACTTCCTAAATTCACATATGAGTCACTAGATTAATTATCAAGGAAAATGAATGAAGTAGGACTGGTTACTATTTCAAGACCTTAGATATACATTTCTTATTTCTTTGCTCACTTTAAATGTTTAATTAATTATTCCACATAAATGAAATGGATTACTTAAAAACAGACAATATAATTTATAATTTATACAAGGATGAATACAAATCATTTTGAAGTTTCTTTCTAAATTTGCACATCCCTAATTAATATTCATGAGGATAATTTCACAAAAGGAGTTACAAAACTATGCCAGAGGGGGCATGGAAATATATAGTTGTGCCAGTGGAAAAATGAGGAAATTTCTCTCCTCCCAAATGAAGGATTTAAATTCAAGACAAATATTTCCTAAATAATAGTTTCATAATATTTTAACCAAATTATTCATTACTTAGAAGTAACACTGTAGAGAACCAGATAATGTTGCACAAAGGCTGAGTTCATTTGTTTTGGACAGGTGGCCGGTCTGCAGCTCTGTGTCAGCAGCCCAAACCCACCCACAATGGCCCTAAAGACGATTATGCAAATGCCAGCCGACCCAGCTATTTTCCCAGGAACCGGAGAAGGGCTCCTAGTAGAAGCTGTGATTGTTTGGCAGTCATGTGGAAAAACAAGCAGAGGGGTTTTTTTTTGTTTTTTGTTGTTTGGGGGGTTTTTGTTATTATTGTTATTTTTGCTGTAGGCAGAGTATTTTCATTAAGGACACTACTACAATATGTGTGAGATGTACAAACACACACACATATACACGTGTGTGTGTTTGATATATATTTCTCAAACACCATACACAGCTTGTTCCGTCCTCTTCCCCAAGTTCTCCTTGTTAAGCAGCTCCACTTTCTTATCAATACCAAGACTTCTCTGTTGGTTACACCTTCCCTTACCAATAAGACATACACAGAAATTTAAAAACTTTTGTTTTAAAAAATATTTATTTTTATTGATACATAATAATTGTATATATTTAAGGGATATGTGTGATATTTTGATACATGTCTATAATGTGCAATGATCAAATCAGGGTATTTAGGACATCTATCACCTTAAACATTTACCATTTCTTTGCACTGGGAACATTTCAAATCTTCTCTTCTGACCACTTCATCTTATAAGCATGGGATAAATATTCTGTGGTAAAGCAGCGATAGAAGACATTCTTGTTTCATGTACGTACAGCATTTTTCCCTTTCATCCAGAGGCATAATGAAACAGGCTAAAGATAGAAACCCATCAGATCTGAAGTACTACACTGACAAAGGAACACTATCCACTAACATTTATTAACCATTGCTATGTTATCAAAGTTTTTTTGTTTTTGTTTTTGAGTAAAGTCATCAGTTTCCCTAGTTTCTAAATGGCACTTTTTAAGTTACCTGATCTAATACCTGATTTAACAATTCTCTCTATAGAGAGTGACTACTAATAGGTATAGGTTTCTTTTTGGGGTGATGAAAACATTTTAAAATTGATTGTCATGATGGTTGCACAAATCTGTGAATATACTAAACACCACTGAATTGTACATTTTAAAAGGGTAAATTTTATGACTGAATTATCTCTCAATAATGCTGTCATTAAACATATATACTTTTTCCCTGCCCATATCTAGGGAAGTATTATATTTTCCCATACCAATGGCATCAGGCTTGGCTATGTGACTTGCTTTGGTTGATGTAATTATGAATAGAAATGATGCATTATACTTCTTCGAAGCAGAAGCTCTAAGAGTTAGGACATGGTTGGCCATGCTCTCTTTTCCATTTGCAAATATTCCAGATAGAGGTTACTCCCTCAGACTGAGTACCACAATGATGATGATGGATGACACTTGTGGGGCTGAGTCATTGCCAACCCACAATGTATTTATAAAATGATCAACATACAAACCTTTGCTTTTGTAAGCCACTGATATTTTAGGTTTGTTTGCTACCACAGAGTCTCACCTAAGGTGTACATTATACCTTTGTATTAATATATATTATGATAAAACAGGCAGGGTGCAGTGGCTCATGCCTGTAGTCCCAGCAACTTGGGAGGCTGAAGCAGGCAGACCACTTTAGCCCACGAGTTTGAGGCCACAGTGAACTATAATCAGGCCAGCACACTCCAGCCTGGGTGACAGAGCAATACACTGAGTCTTAAAAAAAAAAAACAACAAAGAAACAGCAGCTGTAATAATAAGTAAGAAATT
>NW_012147897.1:2862587-2892876 GCF_000956105.1 Propithecus coquereli
CCACCATGCCCGGCTAATTTTTTCTATATATTTTTAGTTGTCCCATTAATTTCTTTCTATTTTTAGTAGAGACGGGGTCTCGCTCTTGCTCAGGCTAGTCTGAACTCCTGAGCTCAAACAATCCGCCCGCCTCGGCCTCCCAGAGTGCTAGGATTACAGGCGTGAGCCACCGCGCCCGGCCTAAAATGTTCTAGTTCTTGATGTGCGTAGTGGTTCACGATCGGCACTTTACCTGCATACTAATAAACGTACATATGTCTCTATGTACATTATATTTCAATAAAAGTTAATGTTAGAAAAGAAACACACTTCTAATACCTATTGGTCCAAGGGGAAATCACAATGAAAGTCAGAAAGTATCTTCGGCTGAAAAACAAGTAAACACTACATGGTAAGTCTTATGGAATGTTGTCAGTGCAATATTTAGAGAGAAACACATAGACTTAAACAATTACATTCAAAAAGAAGAAAGTCTGAAAATCAACAATCCAAGCATTTCTCCTTCCTCCAACAAGTTAGAAATAAAAGACAAAAATCAGAAATGAATGAATAGAAAACAAATAGAGAAGATCAACAAAGCCAAAGTTAATTCTCTGAAGAGACTAATAAAACTGACAAACTTCTAATGAGACTGTTCAAGAAAAGGAAAAAAAGAGGCACAAATAATCAACATTAGGAATGGAAAAGAAGAAATCAATACAGAAACTGCAAATAATAAAAGGAAAATACAAACTTATTGTGAGCCATTACACCAACAAATTTTGAGTACCAGACAAAATGTACAAATTCCTGAAAAAAATGTTAATAAATACTTAACCAAAATTTACATGAGAAAATTACAGTCCAATTTCACTTATGAACAAATACTAAGTAATGAAATCCATCAATATATTAAAATAGATCAAACATCAAGACAGCATTCCATAAGACTCATCATGGTAGTGTTTATTTATTTTTCAGTTGAAGATACTTCCTGATTTTCATTGTGATTTTTCCTCCGAACAATGGGTATTAAAAGTGTTTCTTTTTTAATATTAAATTTTCATTGAAATACACATATAGATATCAGTCATATTACCATTAAAGAAAATAAATAATTTAAAAATATACCCACAAAGAAAACTCCAGGACCCAGAGAGTTTCACCATAAAGGACTTCCTAACAATGAAGGAAAAAACACAGTCATTTCTTGGTATATGTTGGGGACTGGTTCCAGTATCCCCAAAGGATACCAAAATCCCTGGTTACTGAAGTTCCTTTTATAAAATGGTGTAGTATTTGCATGTGCCTACACACATCCTCCTATATACTTTAAATCATCTCTAGATTACTTATAATACCTAATATAAGGCCTACACATCACTTTATTTGCATGGATTGAACATAGTACACGGTATGAGACAAATTCAAATTTTGCTTTTTGGAACTTTGTGGAGTTTTTTTTTTCTGAAACTGATCCACAGTTGGTTGAATCCATGAATAAGGAATCCACAGATACAAAGGGTCAACTGAAATTACAATCTTAGAGAAATTATTTAATAAGGGAAAAGAAGGAACATTACCCAATCATTTTATGATACTAACATGATCTTGATATCAAACTTCAATAAGAAAAAGTATGAGAAGGAAAATTACAGTCAAATTTCACTCATGAACAAATATTAACTAATGAAATCCAACAATACATTAAAAAAAGATAAAACATCAAGACCAAGTTGGCTTTATCTCCAAAATGCAAACATAGTTTAGCATTAGAAAAATCAATTTTGTCACAAATCAAAAGTGAAAAATCATATGATCATCTCAATAGATAAAACAAAGCATTTGATAAAATCCAACATCCATTCATGATAAAAATTCTTAAAAAACTAAGAATAGAAGGAGGCATCATAACCTGATATACAAAAAATCTAGAGCAAATATCACACTTAATGATAAAAGATCAAAAAGTTTTTCTTTGGGAACAGGAACAAGACAAACACGCTGCAGTCACCACTTTCATTTACTACTGTACTGAAGGACTATGCCAATGTGATAAAGCTAAAAAAGAAATCAAAAGTTACAGGCAGTCCTCACTTTACATGGTTCCAATATACACAAATTTTAGTTACTACAGTTTAGTTAAATGAAAAATCCCCCCAAAAAGCAGTTTAAATTTTGGTTACAATGGTATACTAAATATGAATAATTGTATAAAATGCACACTTCACTGTCAGCTCATTGGTCCACAAATCACTGCAAACATATAGGTATCATGATCAGTGACCAATCACATCACTTAATTCAAAATCTGTCAGTGTTTGTTCACTGAGCATCTGTTATTCAGCTCACACACAGACCATAAAGCATGTAACTATGTGGTGTCCTTGTCTCCCAGTGATAAGCCCACATGACAGTTTACAAAAAAGGATAATAAAAAGAGAACCGGCCAGCAAAGATGAAAGTGCAGCTGAGGGAAAAAAAAGTGATAATAGAAGTGAAATCCTAATCAAACCTAAATGGAGTTATAGAAGAAATAGATAACTGTGGGAATCTTGACATACTGGCTTGTCAGAGACCCTACATATGCAGTCAGAGGGTGAAAGAGAATGTATCAACGTAAAAGACGAAAGGGGTTGTGATGAAAAGGATGATGTTATCCCAGATGAAGTACTGCTGACAAAGAACTTCATATTACGGGAACTCTCAGGGATACAGTAAGTCCTCACTGAATATCATCGATAGGTTTTTGGAAACTGCAACTTAAGCAAAACAATATATAATAAAACCAATTTTACCAGTGGCTAAATTGATATAAATAAGAGTTAAATTCTTACAGCATATTTCTGGTCACAATAATATCACCAAACTCCTAAATAAAGACCCGAAACATTTCTAATATTAAATATTGAAATAAATGCAAGCTATACATAAATTAAGAAAGACTTTATTAATAAAAACAAATAAGATAATTATTTACCTAATTTTTGGTGAATCGGTGAGTGACGGTAGTTGCAGTGGTGGTGGGTTAAATCAAGGAATAAATGCTAGCAGAGCAAAAATTTTAAGGAGTACCTTAAAACTATCATGCAGTTCAAAATCAAACGGCAAGAGATATGGAGGGCTCACTGAGCACTTTCATACTGCACAGCTTACTCTTGTGTATCTGTATAATTATCATATACTTCACAAATTTTTATTTTACAATAATTTATATTCATTCATTCGTTCATTTTCCAACCCGCTTATTCCAGTCCCGGGTCGTAAGAGGCCATAGTCTATCCTGGCAGCTACGGGCACAAGCAGGGAACCAACCCTGGAGAGGACACCATTACACTGCAGGGTGCACTCAACATACACCCCCATACTCACTCAGACTGGGACAATGTAGACATGCCAATTCACCTAATGTGCATATCTCTGGGCTATGGGAGGAAATTGCCATACCCAGAGAAAACCCATGCAGATACAGAGAGAATATGCAAACTCCATAGAGATAGTAGCCCTGGCGGGGAATTAATTTTTTTTCTCATTGACATTATAATGAAAGAATGTTGAATAAAATGATGATATTCAAGGATCTGCTGTATTTAATTGATACATAATATTTGTACACACCTATGGGGTATATACGGTATTTTGATACATGCATACAATGTATAATGATTAAATCAGGGTACTTAGGATATCCATCATTTTGAACATTTACCATTTCTTCGTGTTGGGAACATTTCAAATATTCTCTTATAGTTATTTTGAAATATGTAATATATTGTTAATTATAGTAACCCTACTGTGCAATCAAACATTAAAAATTATTCCTTCTATCTAACTGAGTGTTTGTACCCATTAACCAATCTTTCTTTATCCTCTGCCCACACCACACTCTTCCCAGCTTCTAATAACTGTCATTCTACTCTCTACCTCCACGAGATGAACTTTCTTAGCACCTACATATGAATGAGAACATGTGATATTCGTCTTTCTGGGCCTGCCTTATTTCACTTAACATAATGTTCTCCAGTTCCATCCATATTGCTGCAAATGACAGGATTTCATTCTTTTTTATGACTGAGTTCCATTGTGTATATGTTCCACATTTTCTTTATCCATTCATCCATTGATGGACACTTAGGTTAATTCCACATCTTGGCTATTGTGAACAGTGCTGCAATAAGCATGAGGGTGCAGGTATTCCTTAGATACACTGACTTCCATTTCTTTGCATAGACACCCAGCAGTGGGATTGCTGGATTGTATGGTAATTCCATTTACAGTTTTTTGAAAACCTCCGTACTGTTTTCCATAATGGTTGTATTAATTTACATTCCCACCAACAGCGTATAAGAACTCCCTTTTCTCTGCATCCACCCCAGCATTTGTTATTTTTTGTCTTTTTGATGATAGCCATTCTGAGATACAATGATATCTCATTGTGCTTTTCATTTACATATCTCTGATTATTAGTAATATTGAGCATTTTTTCATATACCTGTTGTCCATTTGTACATCTTCTTTTGAGAAATGTCTACTCAGATCTTTTGTCCACTTTTTAATGGGATTATTTGGTTCATTTACTGTTCAGTTGTTTGAGTTCCTTGTATATTCTGGATATTAATCCCTTGTCAGATGAATAGTTTACAAATATATTCTCCCATTCAACAGGTTGTCTCTTCACTTTGTTGGTTGTTTCCTTTGCTATGCAGAAGCTTTTTAGCTTGTCTACTTTTGCTTTTGTTGCCTGTGCTTTTGAGGTTTTAGCCATAAAATCTTTGCTTAAACCAATGTCCTGGCATGTTTTCCCTATGTCTTCTTCTAGTAGTTTTAGAGTTTTTAGTTTTATGTTTACGTCTTTAACCCATTTTGATTTTTATATGGGTGAGAGACAGGGGTCTGGTTTCATTCTTCTGCAACAGATATTCTGTTTTCCCACCACCATTTATTGAAGAGGGTGTCTTTTCCCTATGTATGCTCTTGGCACCCTGTCAAAAATCAGTTGGCTATAAATATATGGATTTATTTCTGGGTTCTTTATTCTGTTCCATTGGTCTATGTGTGTGTGTATTTATACCAATACCATGCTGTTTGGGTACTAGAGCTTTGTAGTACATTGTAAAATCAGGTAGCGTGACGTCTCCAGCTTTGTTCTTTTTGCTCAGGAATGCTTTGATTATTTGGGCTCTTTTGTACTTTCATATGAATTTTAGGATTGTTTTTTCTATTTCTGTGAAAAATGTCATTGGTATTTTTATAGAAATTGTACTGAATCTGTAGATTGCTTCAGGTAGAATAGTCATTTTAACAATATTAATTCTTCTGATGCATGAGCATGGGATGTCTTTCCATTTGTGTCCTCTACAATTTCTTTTTTTATATATAATTTTATATATAATTTTATTTCAAAATATTAGGGGGTACAAGTGTTCTTGTCACATGGATGAATGGTATAAGGCTGAAGTCAGGGCTTTTAAGGTATCTCTCACCAGAATAGTGTACATTGTACCTGACAGGTAAGTCTTTATCCTGCACTCCCCCCGCCTCCTTCTTAGTTTCCTGCGGGGAACGTGGCCAGTGTTCCCTGCAAAAAACCGGGTCCCTTTGGTAGAGTTGCAAGGGATAAGAAAATAATAGAGAGAAATGGAAAATGGAAGAAATAAAAGAATACACTGAGACAAAGATATAGTTTTATAAGTTTATAAAGATTATAGGCAAAGTGGGAGCTCAGGGGGCTCGGACCTCTCCGTTGGTCTCAAAAAGCCCCGAATGAGGTCTTACATGGTAACTTATAGAAAATAGTGAACAATTGTCAGGGGTAACAGATTTACATAACAACAGGTAGTATCTCTCAGGTTAACAGATTTTCAAAAGGCTTTTACAGAAGGCTTCTACAGATTCTTTAACTATTTCTATTTATGTGAGCAAACGGTTACAAAGTCTTTCAAAGGTTAATTTCTAAATTCTAAGGTAAGTTTATCATTTAAACAGATGGGTTAAACAGAGATATGCAAGCTCCATGTTTATTAGGTTATTGTGAATGGAGACAGGTAGTCTAGAGTAGTTTAAACAAAGGCTCTGCTTTTGGCCCTTTGTGAAGCTGGCCTTTCCGGGAAGCTGTTTGTTCCGGAGGGCACTCCATCGTCAGCTCTCAGCCTATAGTTTTTAACAGATTCGCTTGTGCTTTACAAAGCAAATCCAATTCTTTAGGTCTGAGAAACGCGGCGCCTCGTGGGATACAGCCGCTACTGCCTTTCAGAGACGCCCTTCCAGTGTAACAGCATTCGAAATGCAAACCAGCACATTCACCTATGCCTTCAGGGCAAAGCTCTGTAAAACTCCTAAGACAGATCCTGTCCCAAAACACGTTTAACACTAATTCATGGAGCAACAGTTTCCAATGTACTTTAAACCACTTTATGATCATGTGTACCCATCATTTAGCTCTCACTTATTAGAGTGAACATGTGACGTTTGTTTTTCTATTCCTGAGATACTTCGCTTAGGATAATGTTCTCCAGTTCTATCCAAGAGACATTATTTCATTCCTTTTTATGGCTGAGTAGTACTCCATGGTATGCATATAACACATTTTCTTTATCCACTCAACAACTGATGGGCATGGAGGTTGATTCCATATATTTGCAATTGTGAATTGTGCTGCGATAAACATTTGGGTACATTTGATATAATTACTTTCATTCCTTTGGGTAAATACCTAGTAGTGGGATTGCTGGATCAAACGGTAGGTCTGCTTTTAGTTCTCTGAGGAATCTCCAAACTATTTTCCATAGAGGTTATACTAATTTACCGTCCTACCAACAATGTATAAGCATTCCTTTTTGACCACATCCACACCAACATCTTCTGTTTTTTGATTTTTTAATAATGGCCATTCTGATCGGGGTAACAAACTGTGGTTTTAATTTACATTTCCTTGATGATTAGTGATGTTGAACATTTTTCATATATGTCTTGGCCATTTGTATATATTCTTTTGAAAAAACTCTGTTCATGTCTTGTGCCTACTTTTTAATGGGGTTATTTGGCTTTTTCCTTGCTGATTTGCTTGAGTTCTTTGTAGTTTCTAGATATTAGCCCTTTGTTGGATACACATTTTCAAATACTTTCTTCCATTCTGTAGGTTGTCTGTTTACTATGTTGATTATTTCCTTTGCTGTGCAAAACTTTTTAATTTAATTAAGTCCCATTTATTTATTTGTTGTTGCTATATTTGCCTTTGGGGTCTTAGTCATAAATTCTTTGCCTAGGCCGATGTCTAGGAGAGTTTTTCCTATGGGATCTTCCAGAATTTTTACGGTTTTAGCTCTTAAATATAGGTCTTTAATCCATCTTGAGTTAATTTTTGTATATGACAAGAGACAGGGATCCTGTTTCATTCTTCTGCATGTGGCTATCCAATTTTCCCCGCACCACTTATTGAATAGGGCATCCTTTTCCCAGTGTATGTTTTTATCTGCTTTGCCAAAAATCAGATGGTCATAGCTATATGGTTTTATTTCTGTGTTCTCTATTTTTGTTCCATTGGTCTACATCTCTACCTTTATACCAGTATCATGCTGTTTCAGTCACTATAGCCTTATAGTATAATCTGAACTCAGGTATTGTGATACCTCCAGAGTTTTCTTTTCTTTCTTTTTTTTTGCTTAAGATTTCTTTGGTTGTTTGGGTTGTTTTTTGATTCCATATGAAGTTATGAAGTTTAGGATTATTTTTTCTAGAGCTGTAAAAAATGATGTTGGTATTTTGATGGGAATTTCACTGTATCTGTAAATCACTTTGAGGAGTACGCACATTTTAACAATGTCAATTCTTTCAATCCATGAGCATGGGATGTTTTTCCATTGGTTTGTGTCATCTATGATTTCTTTCATCAGTGTTTTGTAGTTCTCCTTGTAGAGATCTTTCACCTCCTTGGTTAAGTATATTCCTAGGTATTTGATTTTCTTTCTGCAACTTCTTTCATCACCGTTTTGTAGTTTTCCTTGTAAAGGGTTAATTTATTCCTAGGTTTGTTTTGTTTTTTTTTTTTTTAGGGGGAGGCGTAGCTATTGTAAATGGGATTGCTTTCTTGATTTTTTTTTTTTTTATCTAGTTCATTACTGGCATAGAGAAACTATACTGGGTTTTTGTATGTTTATTTTGTATCCTACAACCTTGCTGTATTCATTTATCAGTTCTAAGAGTTTTTTGGTGGAGTCTTCAGGTTTTTCTAGATCATGTCATCTACCAAAAGAGACACAGTTTGACCTCCCCTTTCCCAACTGGATGCCTTCGATTTCTTTCTCTTGCCTAACTGCTCTGGCTAGTACTTCCTGTACTATGTTGAACAAGAGTAGTGAAAGTGGGCATCCTTTGTCTTGTTCCAATTCTGAAAGAAAAATCTTTTAGGTTTCTCCCATCCAGTATGACATTATCTGTGGGTTTGTCATATTTGGCCTTTATTACGTTAAAGTATGTTCCCTCCGTGCGCAGTTTGTTGACTGTTTTTATGATGAAAGCATATTGAATTTTATCAAATGCTTTTTCTGCATCTGAGACAATCATATGGTTTTGTCCTTCATTCTGTTGATGTCACATTTATTGATTTGTGTATGTTCAACCATCTTTGTATCCCTGGGATAAATCCTACTGTTCACAGTGTATTTGTTTTCTTTCTGATGTGCTGTTGGATTCAGTTTGCTAGTATTTTATTGATGATTTTTGCATCTGTGATCATGTCGGATATAGGCCTGTAATTTCTTTTGTGTCCTTTTCTGGTTTTGGTATCATGGTAATGCTGGCCTTGTAAAATGAGTTAGGAAAGATTTCCTCTTCTTCAATTTTTTGGAATAGTTTGAATAGAATTGGTGTTAGTTCTTCTTCATAAGTTTGGTAAAATTCAGCAGTGAAGCCATCAAGTCCTGGGCTTTTCTTTGTTGTGAGACTTTTTATTACTGATTCAATCTTATTACTCATTATTGGTCTATTGAGATTTTCTGTTTCTTCCTGGTTCAATCTTGGTAGGTTATATGTGACCAGGAATTTATCCATTTTCTCTAGGTTTCCCAGTTTGGCCCTGAACAAGTTGTTCATGATAGTCTCTGATGATCCTTTGTGTTTCCGGGTATCAGTTGTAATGTTTTCTTTTTTCTTATTTATTTGAGTATTCTCTCTTTTTTTCTTGGTTAGTCCAGTGGTTTATCAATTTTTTTTCAAATCTTTTCAAAACACAAACTTTTTGTTGCATTGTTCCTTGGTGTTTTGTTTTTTTTTTTTTTTTTTAGTCTCAATTTCATTTAGTTCTGCTTTAGTCTTTAATATTTTTTACCTTCTACTAATTTTGAGTTTGGTTTGTTCTTGCTTTTCTAGTTCTTAGAGATGCATCACTAGATTATTTATTTGAAATCTCCACTTTTTTTATATAGGTGTTTATTGTTATAAATGTCTGTATTAGCACTGTTTTTTCTGTTTCCAAAGGGTTGATATGCTGTCTTTTCATCTTCATTTGTTTCAATTTTTTTTTAATTTTCTTCTCATTATCTTCATTGACCCAATAGTTGTTCAGGAGCACGTTGTTTAATTTCCACGTATTTGTACAGTTTCAAAGTTACTCTTATTATTGATTTCTAATTTTATTCCCTTATGGTCTGAGAAGATAGTGAAGTGATTTTGATTTTTAAAAAATTTCCTGAAACTTGTTTTATGGCCTAACACATGGTCTATCTTGGAGACTGTTCCATGTGCTGATGAAAATAATGTGTATTCTGCAGTTGTTGAATAAAATGTTCTGGGTACGTCTTCTAGGTCCATGTCTAAAGTACAGTTTAAATCCATGTTTCTTTGTTGATTTTCTGTCTAGATGATCTGTCCAAAGGTGACAGTAGGATATTGAAATCCCCAACTACTATTGTATTGTAACCTACCTCTCCCCTTTAGATGTAATAACATTTGCTTTATGTATATGGATGCTCTGGTGTTTGGTGCATATATAATTAAAGTTGTTATATCCTATTGCTGAATTGATTCCTTTATCATTATATGATGACCCTTTGTGACCCTTTTTATTGTTTTTGACTTATAGTCTGATTTTTTTTGCTTGGTTTTTTTGGAGACAGGGTCTCACTCTGTCATCCAGGCTGGAATAAAGTGGCATGATCATAGCTCATTGTAACTTCAGACTCCTGAGCTCAAGCAATCCTCCTGCCTCAGTCTCCAGACTAGCTAGGTCTACAGGCACATGCCACCCTGTCCAGCTAATTTTTATTTTTAATTTTTTGTAGAGATAGCATCTCACTATATTGTCCAGGCAGGTCTTAAAGTCCTGGCCTCAAGTGATTCTCCTGCCTTGGAGAATCCCAAAGTGCTGGGATTATAGGCATAAACCACCACACTCAGATTAAAGTCTCTTTTATTTGGTATAAGTATGACTATGGCTATACCTGCTGACTTTCAGTTTCCATTGCATGGAATATCTTTTTCAACCCCCTGACTTTCAGTTTATATGTGGCTTTACAGATGAAGTGAGTTCTTATAGACAGCCTATATGTGGGTCATGTTTTTTACCCATTCAGCCAGTCTATACCTTTTAAGTGGGGAATTTAATCCCTTTGCATTCAAGGTTATTATTGATAGGTGAGGAACTTAATCTTGTCATTTTGTTAATTGTTTCCTGGTTGTTTTGTTTATCCTGCGTTCCTTTCTTTCTCTCTTATTGTTTATCATTGCAGTTTGGTGATTTTCTGTAGTAGTAACATTTGAGTACTTTCTCTTTCTCATTTGTGTGTCTGCTCTACCAGTGAGTTTTATATTTTCTTGTGTTTTCATGATGGCAGATACTGTTCTTTTCCTTCCAGATGTAAGACTTCCTTAAGCATTTTTGTAGGGACAGTCTAGTGGTGATCAATTCCCTCAAATTGTGCTTGTCTGGGAAAGATTTTATTTCTCCTTCACTTATTAAGGATAGATTTGCTTGGTATGATATACCTGACTGGCAATTTTTTTTCTTTCAGCACTTTGAATATATCATCCCATTCTCTCCTGGCCTGTAAGGTTTCTGCTGAAAAATCCACTATTAGTCTGATGTGGTTCCCTTATGTGTGACTTGATGCTTTTCTAAGAAAAAAAAAATTTAAAGATCACCGAACAATGTAACATTTCCCATTAAAATCACTTTGCACAGTTTCAGTTTGCATGGTCATTTTTGCACAATCCCACACTACCATGCAAAATGAGGACTGTCTGTATAAGAACTAGACAGAAGAAACAAAACTGCCATTATTCTCTGATAATATATTATGTATACAGTTAAAAGATAAATTATTATAATTAGGAATGTCCAGCAAGATTGTTTAATACAAAATCAAAATTCAAAACTCCACATAAGCAAAAATGTAAAAATAGGTTTCTTAAGAGACATAATCTACACTAATGGTCCTCAACTCCAAAACCCAAAATGATCTTACAGCAAAGTTTATCTCTAATCATTTGGCAGCAAAACCTGTCCTGAACTGAAGTAAAGTTATTTATAGTTTTCATGTCTCACAAAAGGCGTGACTACTCTTGTTTTTCAATGGGAAATATTAATATTAGTATGTTGGATTCCGGGGTGCTATTCCAGATGCTGTGGGGGATGTAATACATGGTACATGCACTGCATAACTTTCTAAAGCCCAAGTTTTGAATTCTGGAACATCTGGCCTAAAGAGTTTCAGATAAGAAATTATTCCTATGCACCAAAAACCACATTAAATATCTAGGACTAAATTTAACAAAAATTTTCAAAAACTAATATCAAGAAATTATAAAACTTTTATCAAAAGATATTAAAGAATATCTTTTAAAATGGAGAGATGAACCACATTACTTGATTAGACATCTGATGTTACAGAATTGTTAATTCCTTCCAAACTGATCTATAAATAAATGTAATCTCAACGAAAACCCCAAATGGTCTTTTAGCAAAACTTGCCAACTGATTCCAAAATTAGTATGAAAATACGAAGGGACAAGAATAGTCAAAACAATGAACAATGTGAAAGGACATGATATACCAGATATCAAAACTTACTGGAAAGCTAATATGAAGCAAGACAGTCTGTTATTTGTGTAAGGATGACAAATAAACCAATTAAAGAGAAAAAATATCCCAGAAACAGACCTACAGAGATATGGACAATTTATGACAAACGTGGCTTTGCAGATCAACACAAAAGGGCAGTATTTTCAATAAACGATGCTAGCACATCTGGGTATCCATATGTAAAACAATGAAACTGGACCTCTACTTCATACTATAGACTAAATCAATTCCAGATAAATTATGGATCTAAAAATACTACAAAAGGAACTATGGGCATCTTGCATTTCTGCATGTCTTAAAAGCAGGAGGCACTGATTTTGTTTCAAATAATCTCTTGGATTAATAATCTCAAAGATGTCTGTATAACAAATAGCCCTGAAAGGTAGAAACAGTGTTTCCCTAGGGAACAAAGGGCAGATTTGGTTTTTTCATTATAAAGGACTGAGATTCCCTAAGCTAGGGGTTCCTCTACTGTAATGCAACCAATTGTGGCACTTGACCCTCTCTACTTTGCCCTGTGGAAATTGAGGCTTAGGGAACTAGCACCCAAATGCTAACACTATGGCTACTGCTATTGCCATGAGTCTTTTGTTTCTGACCCAAGAGTCTTGTTTCTTCTTCCAACATCCAGGAAGTATGGCAGGCTATCTCGTTAGCTTGCAAGTAGGGTAAAATCTCAGACCCTGCATGGTTCTTGATAATCATTCTAATAATAAAGTATTAAAAAGAAAAACCATAAGCCACATAGTAGAAGAGGATATTTTAACCCATATTACCAAGTCTTTTATTCTGAATACATAAATCAATAAGGAAAAGAAATACAAATTAACAGAAAAATGGTAAATACTTGCAAAGGCTCTTCACAAGAGGATATACCCAAATGGTTTTAAAAATACAATAAAAAGGTTTTCAGTCTCATTAACAATAAGGGAAATGCAAATTAAAAGCAGATAAAATGCCATTTCTTATCCACCACACTGGCAAATATTTAATCTGCTAACACTTAGTATACTGAAAATTTATGATATAGGAACTTCATATACTCCTGGTATACTGTAAATTGCTACAATCATTTGGGAAACTACTTAGTAAAACTGGAGGCACATTTAACCCTATGACTCAGCAATTCTATTCCTAGCACATGACATAGAGAAACTCATGCATACGTGCACCAGGAGATATGCATATGAATGATCGTCACATTTTTCATAAAAGCCAGTAAATAAAAATAATTCAAATGCCTATCAACAATAGAATGGATAAATATATTGTGGTATATATACAAAATCTAAAACTATACAGCAATGTAAACAAATTATAGCGATAAAATACTATTTCTGTATTTTTAAACCAATAGATTCAACAATAATATAGGTTGAACCTTATGAACTCTAGGGGAACAAGAGGGTATAATAAAAAAGGGACACATCAGGAGCTACCAGGGTGCTGCAGTACTGCCATGTTCAATGTCTTTTTTTTTTTTTTTACTTAGATGACAGTTACATGGAATTTGCTAGATAATTATCTATCTAGTGTACATTTCTATTCTTTGCATTTATATTTACTTCTATTATTTTTCACAATTAAAAAATAGTTTATTTTAAATGAATAGACCATCAAATCTTTAGAGCTTAGATGGCATACGTCAATTTACCCATAAACATTCATACTAATATGCTAAATTGGAAGAACCCTCTCTTCTAATTATGCTATTTTCCCACTTCTTTTATACCATTGGTATATATCATTCATACATACAGGTATGCAGTAAAAGCTTAATTAACCTGGAGGAAGGAAGGGCCTAGAAGATAACTAATAACACCAGTATCAAATCACAGGATCACATGAATCATTTAAAAGGATTGTCTTATAATAACAATAGAAAACTTTAAGAAGGTAGGACTACAAACCTCTAAAAATGTGCAACAGATTAATATTTAACATTTATATAAAGTTTTATTTCTCTGCATCATAGATTAAACCACTAAAAGGCTCTATTAATTAGTGAACACAAATATTGCTAGTTTTCGTAAGTATTCATCATTCTTTCTACTTTTCTGAGCAACCTGTCAAGTGATATATAATTCAAAATTCCGATTTGTTTAATTGTTCTTTGCCATCTTGGTTAACAGATCTGTCAACCTTTTGTGTAAGTACAGGAATTAGTCAGTTGTATAACATACAATTTTTATTGCTCTTTAAAAAACGATTCAATGAACACAATATAGATAAAATTGTATTTTCAGACTAAAAAATCATTTCTCTATTTTTTTCTATTTCAAAATATTACAGGGGTACAAATGTTTTTAGTTACATGTATTCATTTTGTTATGCTTGAGTTAGCTGTTATGCTAGAGTAAGTGTGCCCATCACCCAGATAGTGTTCATTGTACTCATTAAGTAGGATTTCAACCACTCCCTCATACCCCCTTCCCTGCTTGATTTCTAATGAGTTTTACTTCCCTCTGTGCACACATGTGCTCACTGTTTAGTTCCCATTTAATAGCGAGTATATGTGGTGCTTGTTTTTCCATTCTTTAGATACTTCATTTAGGATAATGGTTTCTAGTTCCATCCAGGTTGCTACAAAAGACATTATTTCATTCTTTTTTATGGCTGAGTAGTATTCCATGGTGTGTGTGCATGTGTGTGTCTGTGTGTGTGTGTGTGTGTGTGTGTGTGTGTGTGTGTATCTGATTTTCTTTATCCATTCATCAGTTGATGGGCACTTTGGTTGATTCCAATTTTGCAATTGTGTATAGTGCTATGATAAACAAATGAGCATGTGTGTCTTTTTGATAGAATGACTTCTTTTCCTTTGGGTAGATACCCTATTGTGGGATTGCTGGATTGAATGGTAGGTCTACTTTTAGTTCTCTGAGGAATCTCCATACTGTTTTCCACAGAAGTTGTACTAATCAGTTGGTCGTAGGTACATGGTTTTATTTCTGGGTTCTCTATTCTGTTCCATGGATCTATGTGTCTATTTTGATGCTAGTACCATGCTATTTTTGTTACTATAGCCTTGTAGCATAATTTGAAGCCAGATTTACTCTTTTTGCTTAGGATTTCTTTGGCTATTTGGGGTCTTTTGTGAGTCCATATGAAATTTAGGATTGTTTTTTCTAATTCTATGAAAAATGACACTGGCGTTTTGATGGGAATTGCACTGAATCTGTAAATCACTTTGGGCAGTACAGACATTTTAACAATATTGATTCTTTTCTTCCAATCCATGAGTAGATGTTTTTCCATTTGGTTGTCATCTACGATTTCTTTCATCAGTATTTTGCATTAATAGTTCTCCTTGTAAAGATCATTCATCTCCTTGGTTAAGTATATTCCCAGTTTTTTCTGGGTTTTTTTTTTTTTTTTGGTAGCTATTATAAATGGTGTTGAGTTCTTGATTTGATTCTCAGCTTGGCTACCAGTATATAGAAATGCTACTGATTTGTGTACATTAATTTTGTGACCTGAGACTTTACTGAATTTTTTAATCAATGCTAAGAGTCTTTTGGAGGACTCTTTAGGGTTTCCTAGATATAAGATCATATCATTGGCAAATAGGGATAGTTTTTTTACTTACTCCTTTCAGATTTGGATGCTCTTTAATTTCTTTCTCTTGCCTGATTGTTCCAGCTAGGATTTCTAGTACTATGTTGAATAGACGTGGTGAAAGTGGGCATTCTTGTCTTGTTCCATTTCTTAAAGAGGAATGCTTACAACTTTATCCCATTCAGCATAATGTTGGCTATGGGTCTGCCATGTATGGCTTTTATTATTTTAAGGTATGTTCCTTCTATGCCTAATTTGTTGAGGGTTTTTATCATGGAAAGGTGCTGGATTTTATGAAATGCTTTTTCTGCATCTATTGAGATGATCATACAATTTTCTTTTTTAAGTCTATGTATGTGGTGAATCATATTTATCAATTTATGTATGTTGAACCATCCTTGCATCCCCAGGATAAAACCCACTTGATGGTGGTGAATTACTTTTTTGATGTGCTGCTCGATTTGGTTTGTAGTATTTTGTTGAGGATTTTTACATTTATTTTCATAAGGGGTATTAGTCTGTAGTTTTCTAGTTGTTTTGAACAACTTAAATCATAGAATGTAGATCAACCAATGTGAATATCAAATAATTTACATCCACAATATGAACTCTGATGCTGTCAATAAAAAATGAGATCTTTATGTATTCCCTTGAAGAAAACAGCTACAATAAATATACTGTTAAATATGAAAGCCAAGATGCAAAATAAATTTTAATATAATCCTACTTTTTTATAAATGAAAAAAAAAAACGCCCATTTTTTTTTAAGAGACAGGGTCTCTTTCTATTGCCCAGGCTGTAGTGCAGTGGTGTGATCATAGCTCACTATAATCTCAAACTCCTGGGTTCAAGCAATCCTCCTGTTTCAGCCTTTCAAGTAGCTGGGACTACCAGCATGCCCAGATAATTTTTTGGTACAGACAGGCTCTCACTATGTTGGTCAGGCTGGTCTTGAACACCTGGCCCTAAGCAAACCTTCCACCTCAGCCACCCACAGTGCTGTGATTACAGGTGTGAGACATCATGCCTGCCCAAAAAAACCCTACCTATTAACAAGCACACATAACAAGAAAAAATTCATGCCAAACCTAAGGGTGCACTTGAAAAGAAATAAAAGAAGGCAATTAATTTTATGTTTTACTGTATTATTTGAATTGTTAAAACCACCACTATTTCTTAAATAAAAGAAAAAGAATCTTATGAAACAGAACATCAAAATGTCTGGTAGCAGCTATTTAGCCAAATAATAGGAAAGAAAAGTTGTCAGCTTCATTGTTTTTATTGCAACTTATCCAAGGTTATAAGAATACAATCACCCATAATACTAAATACCATAATAGGTACTTGGATTTATACTTTGAAAAAATTAACTAGAAGAGGAAACAGAAAACAAGCATTCTTCTTATACTTTGTTTTGGATTCATATCTTCACACAGAACAAAAAATAGGGGCCATTGACAGTACCTAGCCCTGCCAAGGCTAATGCAAAAAGAAGCCCTGAAATAAAGTATTAAGCCATGATGTAACATAAAACACATATAAAAACTGTTCCAGGCTGGGCATGGTGACTCACGTCTGTAATCCTAGCACTCCGGGAGGCTGAGGCGGGAGGATTACTTGAGCTCAGGAGTTCGAGACCAGCCTGAGCAAGAGCAAGACCCCATCTCTACTATAAATAGAAAGAAATTAGCCAAACAACTAAAAATAGAAAAAACAATTAGCTGGGCATAGTGGCGCGGGCCTGTAGTCCCAGCTACCCAGGAGGCTGAGACAGGAGGATTGCTTGAGCCCAAGAGTTTGAGGTTGCTGTGAGCTAGGCTAATGCCACGGCCCTCTAGCCCAGGCAAGAGAGTGAGACTCTGTCTCAAAAATAAATAAATAAATATAAATAAAAATAAAACTGTTCCATGATTTCTAGTGGCAAAGATATTTATGCTCCTTCTCTCACAAATGTGAATGGAAACCCTTTCTCTTTTCCTTTCACTTAGCATCAACATGACATCCAAAAGTACTTTCTAGGACTATGACTATCAAATGCTATAAAATGTATTGACTTTTTTATAATGTGAAATGCACTGTATCTCTCAGAATTTACTCAGTAAATATTAGCTAAATGACTATACATACAAATGATGCTGAGCTAATGACTTTGCCCTCATTTAAGCTGAGTAACAACTATGAGTTATTTATTAACCGTACTATGTTGAAGAGGAAATGGTTTAAGTAATTATGTAGGGTAATTATGTTAACAAATGGTAGAGCGAGAATTAGAACTCTAATGGTCTTATTCTATGTTATTTCTTTACATAGTACATACTTTCTATGAAAACACGAGTTATTTTCAAAATAGTAGGAAGTAAAAAAAAAATCACAGAAGACAAGAAGGAACAGAAAAACAGAATAGAAAGTAATAAAAAAATTTGATAATGGGAGCAAATCAAACATCAAAAAGTAAAAATGTGACCCAAAGCATATGAGGTATACCTAAAGCAGTAGAATATACATGTATATACTGTTTAACAACTGCAGTTCCTCGTTCAGAGGGATCCTTCACCTCATGCCACGTACCTCAGTACTTATAGGACCCAAAATTTACCTCTGATCTCCCTTTACCCAGAGATCACGATGGCCTAGTATTGGCTTAATTTGTTATTTACAGGTAATAGGTATTTCAGAAACAATTCCCCCAAAACCGAATGGCTTGGTTAATTGCATATGATCCAGCTATTGCTGAATCAATGCTATGTAACAAGTCCAAAAATGCAAATCGATTACAGCAATAAATGCTAATTTCTTGCCCATGAATCTGCGGGTCGGATAGAGCATCTCTGCTTCAGGTTGCAGGTCAAATTCAGCTCTACTTCACATTATCTTTCATTCTGGGTAAAATTTCTTCTTACAGTAAGTGGCAGAAGAAAAAGAGAGCTGTAAGAAACTTGCCATGCTTCTTAAACCCTCATTTTAGAAATGGCCTGTGGTCATTTTCATCTCCATTCTTTTGGCCCAAACAAGCCACATAACCAAGTCCAAAGTCAGGAAGGCAAGGATGTATACTTCACTTCAAGAGAAAGGGTGGGGAATTAATATTTGCTGAGCAATAATTCAATCTACCATGAACTCTAAGAGAAATTCCCAGAACAATTTCACTTGTGTTCAATAATCACCACATAAACATAGCAAGGTTGATCAAGTAACTCACTGCCATCAAATCCTCATGTGACAAAGAGCTAAGAAGAAAAGTAAATATTTCAATAACAGAATCAAGATGCAAAAACTTCTCAACATACTGGCACAATAGGCTAAACCTAACACAAAGGAATCTTATAGGAGTAAAAGTCCTGCCATGGGTTCAGCATAAGATGGAGAAGATCTGATTTCATGGCAAGACATGTAAAAAGGCTTAGTGGTTTTGAGTTTAAGCTCAGTGAGAACCACTAATGAGATATAGCCACCTAAACAGATAATGAACTTAGCTCATATTTACAGTAATAACATAGCTCAGTGCCCAGCGCATATGAAATACACTGTAAAACTTTAAAGAAAAAATAAAAACATGAAAGAAACAGCCTGAGCCAATCACAACTACAGGAACATTAAATTGGGCTCTGATTTGTTTCAATGCCTGAGGAACAATGACAGGAAACAAGAGAGGTAAAAGGTTTAAAACTGAGTTTCATCGGACATTCAATTGTGAACTGAATAAACTATATATTTTAGAACTAGGAAGACTGGGAATAGGATGTAGCCCAGTAAAAAGAGATAAGAACAAGCATGAAAGCTGTATTCAAATTCCTAAAAGACTATCATGTACTCAGGAAGGTTACTGAAAAGGGAAGATTTAATATAAATATTAAATAGAAACTTTCTAACTATGAATGCTTTGCGAGACAGTGAAAAACTGTCACTGAATAAATTCAGGTGGAAGTTACCAGGCATCAGTAAACTTTTCTGTAAAGGGTCAAAAAGTAAATATTTTTTGCTTTGCAGGCCGTAAGATCTCCATAGCAACTACTCAACTCTGCCACTGTAAGCAAGAAAGCAGCCATAAACAAATTTAAACAAATGGATGTGGCTGTGGTCCAATAAAACTTTACTTACAAAAACAGGTGTCAGGCCAGATGGCCATAGTTTGCCAACCTCTTGTCTACATTAAAAAGAGAGAATAAGGGCCAGGCGTGGTGGCTCACGCCTGTTATCCTAGCTCTCTGGGAGGCCAAGGCGGGCGGATTGTTTGAGCTCAGGAGTTCGAAACCAGCCTGAGCAAGAGCGAGACCCCGTCTCTACTAAAAATACAAAGAAATTAATTGGACAACTAAAAATATATAGAAAAATTAGCCGGGCATGGTGGCGCATGCCTCTAGTCCCAGCTACTCGGGAGGCTGAGGCAGGAGGATCACTTGAGCCCAGGACTTTGAGGTTGCTGTGAGCTAGGATGATGCCACGGCACTCTAGCCCGGGCAACACAGTGAGACTCTCTCTCAAAAAAAAAAAAAAGAGAGAATAAATGCAAAGAGGGTTGGACTATGTGACCTTGATACCATTTCTAGCTTCAAGGCTCCATAAAAAGTCATTAAAGCAATTCAACGATATGCTGAAATTGGTGGCACAAAGGACCTATTTAGATAGACACAGAGACATATCACATGCAGATGTATATGTACATTTATGATACACATAGAAAGAAGATTACTATAAACATACATGGAATAGGTCACCCTCATTAAAATGGATTTGAGAGATAGCTGCTGAATATATAAGAGTCTTAAATAGGCCCCTTTTGTGGGAGGAATAATCATTGGAATAATCATAAAATAGCCACAGGAACCAAGGCACCACCATAATGATTTTTCAGTATCAGGTGAAAAAGAAGACAACATCAACCAAGACCACGGTTTTTAAACAAGTCTTTCAAAAGCTACATGGGGAAATAATGGGGACATTTACAAATTGCCTGCTTCAAGCCTCTTTATATTTGTTGAGTATTATGTCTCTGTATACAGATACGGGGAAAAAATTGTCCCACTGAATACCAAACAAAGTAAAGTTATAATTGGGTTTCACCAAAGGCAGAGAATTTCTACCCTAGTAGAACACCCCCTCCCCTTGCTACAATGGCCCTCTATTACTCCATAGGTCAGAACAAATGTCCTCCCAGTGTTTATTTCTAGTGTACAACAGGTAAGTACAAAACTTAGAGTAAACATTCAGAAATTTTTATAGCAATTTGACATTGTTAGTTTGCCAACTATAATGCAAGTATTTTAAAAATCGAAGAAAATGTAAGCATTTATTTTCATAATTTGTCATTGTATAATCATGTAAATTTTAATCAATTTATAATTTAACATTTTTAGTTAAATTGAAGAAGTAAATAAGTATTTTTACCTCCAATTTACAAACAGCAAAAAGCTTAACTGGCCTTTGGAAAGAAAAGATACAACTCCTCTAACTGAGACAGCAATAGTAAACCAAACAATGACAATTCAAGTAATTTCAAAGAAATAAAGACCAAAGAGTTTGCACTATTTTATGTAAATTATGATGGACGGTGAAGTGCTAAAACCACAGTAAGTTATTTGCAGAAATTTACTGGCTACGAAACAAAAAAAACATCAAGATTTAAGTAGCATTTATGTAGAAAATATAAAGAAGTTCAAAACAAAAAAAGTGTATTTGAAATAAACAATATGGAATTACAAAGCCAACAGAAGCCAATAGAAGCAAATATTTATTTTCACATATAAATATTAGTGCTTCCAGGCTTCTTATACAGTAGCTCTTCAGGATGTTAATATGGTATATAAACACATAAAAACACACACTAGCATGGGCATTAGGGGAAACCGCACCAAAGATGTTTGCCTGGAAATGTTCAATGGATCTGCAATGAAGAACCAATTTCCAATGACGCCATAATTTGATACATTCAGAAATTGGCTAATGATACAAGACCAATTCATAGAACAGATCTAGCAAAATTTAATTAAAATTTAATAAATGCAAAGATAACATGGCAATTCCTTTGGTACATGTGTGCTTTGAATATGATGGTGTTGTGAAGGAAGAATAATTTTCAGCTTCACTGCCAAATATAACTAATTTCAAACTGTATAAATCTATGAAAAATTATGTAGTCAATAAATGTGGTTTGTAGTTTAAATTTTGTGTAATATTATATTCCAATGGTGCAACTGTAATGACAGGAAAATATTTTAGAGTAGTTACCCAGATTAAGGAGTTTACTCCAAAGTATAAATCAATGCACTGCTTCCTTCATTGAGAAAGTCTTATTATGATTAAAAAAAAAAAAAGTCAGCAGTCTAAACAGTATGCTTAGTGACATAGTGTAACTATGCATTACTTAAAGGCTAATGCAATGTACCAGAGAGTAATGATATGGAAACTGATGATACACTACTGTTACTCCATGCTGAAGTTCCATGGCTGTCAAGGAGAAATATTCTGTCAAAAATGAACAACGAAATGAATTCTTAGTGTTTCTGCAAGAAAAAAAAGTTTGGTCCTAATGTTTTGAATTGGACAGCCAGACTTACTTGTCTTATATATGTGGTATTTTTAATAATCTTCATACTTCCATGTAAGGAAAGCAAACAAGTATCACTCAATGGCCAATAAAAATCAAGGGGCAAAAAGGTAAGTTAATAGCATGGAAAGACCAGAGTTTCTACAGATACTTATGAAACACTCCATAATTTAATGATAATTTTCAATGTAGTAGGTATAATCAGATATCACACCTTTGTTGAAAGATTATCACTTAACATCTTACAAATTTGATAGAACATTTTCAATCTTCTTTCCTATCAAAAGAAGATCCACATATAGGAAAGTTATGGATCCACAACCCATTTCTATGATTAAGAGATAATTTAAATTTAACTGTAACTATACAGAATAAATTCCTGGAATTGACTACTAATGAGATTGAAAATGAATTCTGAAAAAAATCACTTGCTTCACCTTGGAAAAAGTTAGATAGGAATATCCTGAGCTGCTAAAATTTCTTTTAAATCTTTTCTTTGATTTTCATCAACATACTTCTGAGTCTGGTTTCTCTATACTGAATGTTTTTGAAACAAAACATAGGAATAATTTACATACACATTATCTCTTTTGAGTAGTGCTGCCGTCAATCCAAGTCAATCCAACCTAGATTATATAAATTCATATCAAAAAGCAAATTTATGTCACATTAAAATTTTTAAATATTGATATACACAATGTTTCTTTAGTATGTGTATAAAGGCATTTAATAAGTAGAGAGTTTCAATTTTACTTAACTTTTTGTTTAGTATTGTAAAATGACAAAGAAGTTTTATAGCAATTCTCTATATTAATATGCTAGAAGATATTTTCAAGTAATAACATTTACAGTTTTTCTAATTATTTTCTTTTTTCTATGTATGATTATTCAAATTATATTTATTGAAATATAATTTGTAGTCTGTGTAATCTAAAAATTTTAAGTTTGTATGTTTTATCTTTTTTATCCAATAATTCATTTTTATTATGGTTACAAAAATTTCCATCCATAAATTATATGGGAGGAAAAAAGGTCCTCACAACAGACAGTTTGAGTGCACAGGTTGGCAAATTACGGCTTGCCATCTGTTTCACTAAATAAAGTTTGATGGGAACACAGTCACATCCATTTGTTTACCAATTGTCTATGGCTGCTTTCACTCTACAACAGTAATGCTGGGTAATCTGACAGAGACCACACGCCCTCAAAGCATAAAATATTTACTGTCTAGTCCTTAGCAAAAAAGTTTGCCAACCCCTGCTCTGGATGACTGAACATAACCCATTGGATTACTTCTCTATTTTCCTTCCCCAATCATTTGATAAGCAAAGACAGCACTATCAGGACTCTTAAGACAATAAAACATTCTGACCTTCAGTCAGAGAGCTAGAAGAAATGAAGCTTAGATACTGTTTAGGTATTACCTCTGCTAGGGAATGATGGGCATGTAAACCCCTCAACATAGTCTCTGTCTCTTGGTATCCTAAAATTCCTCTCTAATTTTTATTTCAAAAGAATCAAAGTTATGATCTAATCCAGATAGGGCAAGAAGCACTAAATCCAGAAGACCAAAAAGAATTCACATACATAATAAGCATTCCAGCTATATTGGCGGGGGGAGGAGGAGGAGAAGAAAAGAGGAAGAACAGAGAGAAAAAGGACCTACTCCTGCTATAATTTTTATCTAACTACATGTTCAAAAAATGATATCCTATATAGATTTCAAGAAGGAACAACCTAAATGGTAGAAAAGATAATTTGGGCTTGATGTGCTTTGGATTTTACTTGCTACTTGGACTCTAATCTTAACATATTATATTAAATGTATAATATTTACTCTAACTCAATGTCCGCAGTTCAATTACTTTAAAGTAATAAAATATTTTTATAAAAACTTATGTCTAGAGTATGTCATTATATTCGTTCATGGTTTAGAAATTCAAAGTCTATAAAATGGAAGGATATCCTGTTATTCTGAGAACAATGCCTCACTATTACACACCTCTTGAATAATTTCCTACGATTTTCTGAATTCCATTACAATATAAATCATATACATAATGAATACAAATTCTTGAAAGTTGCTGACATACATAAGTTGGGATTTGTTTTTAAAATTTCAACTTCCAAACAATAGAATATTTTAAGCATTGATAGCAAAGAGTCAATCTATTGACAAGTCTATTTGAGTTCTTCCTTTCAAGAAGTTGTAAGCTACAAAGAATGATGATACAGAATCCCTGACTACAAAGAATTCATAACTTCATAACTAGCTGAGGTCTTCTAAGTGGTTTAAAAGCAAGCAATGCTTCTAATGTCTAATGGTATGGAAAAATTTGCTTTCAAAACTCCTATCAGGTCTGGGCGCCGTGGCTCACGCCTGTAATCCTAGCACTCTGGGAGGCCGAGGTGAGCGGATTGTTTGAGCTCAGGAGTTCAAAACCAGCCTGAGCAAGAGCGAGACCCCGTCTCTACTAAAAATAGAAAGAAATTAACCGGACAACTAAAAATACATAGAAAAAATTAGCCAGGCATGGTGGCGCATGCCTGTAGTCCCAGCTACTCGGGAGGCTGAGGCAGGAGGATTGCTTGAGCCCAGGAATCTGAGGTTGCTGTGAGCTAGGATGACGCCACGGCACTCTAGCCCAGGCAAAAAAAAGAGTGAGACTCTATCTCAAAAAAAAAAAAAAAAACAACAAAAAAAAACTCCTATCAGCAATCATGTCCTAAAGTACCGCAAACTGTAGAAGAGAAATACTACAATTATATATGTCATAAAATACTCAATAAAATTGTCTAAAATTACTATGGAGCACCTTTCAGGTGAAAAAAAAAGTTCAAACCAAAGAAAAAGCAAATCTAATTTTGAGTATTAACAATGAGAAGGCTTAGCAACAGAATTAGCCAAAATGGGTTCAGTCTAAAATTAAAATAAAGCATATAAATACAGAGAGAGGAAAAAGTATTATAACACCAACTCTAAATGAATAAAAATTATGTGTGTCGGGGTGGGGACGGAACTTTCAAAAACAAAGCATGCTTGAGGAATTTAGAATTAAATGTCCTGATATCTGCAATTTACTCTGAAATGTACCAAAAACTAACTGGATTAATGAATGATAGAAGGATCAATAAATTAGATAGACATAGGACAAAGCAAGTATGCTAGATGGTGGGTATATGAGTGTTAACTAATATTCTTTCAACTTTGCTACATATTTGGAATTATTCAAAATAAAGAGAGCAAAATAAAGCATGTTTAACCTCCTTTCAATATGATATTATTAATAGTTTAATAATTTAGTGAGTGCAATACACTTGGCTACATGTGCCAAATTTTATTCACAAGAACAGATCCAAATGATTTGAATTACTAATACAGAAATTCAGAGAAATAATTAACAGCAAACAAAGAATAACAGAAAATAAATAGAAGAAAGGAAGAAGGTCTCATTAACTTTGCACTTATTCTTAAAGCGTCAAAGAAAATATTTTTTCAAGTGGGGAAGGTACTTAGAAAACAGGCATCCAATCTCCTAGAATCCTCAATTATAGAACTGCTCCAAATCTAAGTCAATGTTCTCTTAAAAAAAAAAATCTTTGGTAGCAAAGAAGCAGTTGTTCTCTGTCTGAAACCCTGGACACAGATTTAAAACCCCAGATTTAAAACCTGCTTTAAAACACTGTTTTTCCTTCTCAGGTCTCCTGCTGTTGTTTTCAGGATAATTCTAATTTCACTGCACTACAACTGGATTTTTAATCTACACACACACACACACACACACACACACACACACACACATCCCTACTTAGAATCTCCAGGCATTTATTCTGTTATGAAGTGTCTATTCACGAGAAAGCACACTTTAATAAGAAATACAGACAGATAACAGCTCTATATAGTAATATCATTATCCTACTTTACAGATTGGTAAATTGAAGCAGAGGGGTTAAATAGACTGCCCAAGTTTATACTGCTGATAAGTGGCAGAGCTGGGATTCAAACCATATTCTTAATCATCAGTCTCTACTCTCCATTTATAAAATTCTTTTCCTCCAGAAAACCATTTTTAGCAAATATTCAAAAACAGATAAAATCTAAAAATATTGAAAATGGGCCTCACTGTTTCAGCCAAACAGGCAAAAAATCTGAGCCAAATGGGCCAAAGAGGACTTCAGTGTTTAAGAATCGGTGCATCTTATTCCAACAGTAATTAATATTGAATGTCTTCCCAGAATGTCTTATCCTCATCATCACTAGCATGCGGTTTCTTTTTGCTTATAATCTTGTTGCATATAATTCTGAATTGGAAACTATTTCATTTCATCTTGTACTATAGTTATGTGCTTATCTGTTTATCTTACTTGATTGTAAACAATTTGAAAATCAATTTTTATTTAACTTTGCATCTACCCAAAAAAATGGACTTAACAGCATTTGCTCATATTATTTAACAACTCTTTGAGTTCCAATGTTTGAGCCTCTAAAAGGAATGTTTCCTTTGAACCCTTTGTTATGAGTTCACTAAAAACAAATATTCCCTTAATCAATAATGTTTGGTTCAGATTTATTAGTTTATGAAGACTAAGAGTATAATTCTGCTAAATGATAGACATATATATAAAGTGTTTTAAAAACTGAAGAAAGGTAAGTTATTAAATAGATATAAGGGTTTAATTCCACTAAAAGAAATATACAAAGTTTTTGTAAACTATTCAAATGTAAACTTTATTAAATGATTAATTTTTGAAAAATATAAGGGAATTATTTATACTATGAGCTATTTTTTTTTTTTTTTGAGACAGAGTCTCACTTTATTGCCCGGGCTAGAGTGCCGTGGCGTCAGCCTAGCTCACAGCAACCTCAAACTCCTAGGCTCAAGCAATCCTACTGCCTCAGCCTCCCAAGTAGCTGGGACTACAGGCATGCGCCACCATGCCCGGCTAATTTTTTTCTATATATTTTTAGCTGTCCAATTAATTTCTTTCTATTTTTGGTAGAGACGGGGTCTCGCTCTTGCTCAGGCTGGTCTCGAACTCCTGAGCTCAAACAATCCGCCCGCCTCAGCCTCCCAGAGTGCTAGGATTACAGGCGTGAGCCACCGCGCCTGGCCTATGAGCTACTTTTGACTCTCAATTATTAGTAAAAAGACATGCTTCAATTTCCTTGTAGCAATACCACTTTCTCAGCTTAAGAATAACATTTTACCAATTCCTACTCTGAAACGTAATTTTCAATACAGCAGATATAAAGAGAGTATGCACTTTCCATGCATCAAATGTTATTTAAGCACTGATGACATGCCAGGCGCTGCACTGAGCATTAGAAATAAATAACAAACAACATATAACCCTGTACTCAGGACTTTGTAGGTGGGAGGGTGAGGTGAGGGTGCAACCAGGCAATGTTTTCTAGATAGTGTATGGTTCCCTCTTTTAAAATAAAGGCATTAGATCACTGCTCCTTTCTCAGAAAAGCCAAGAAGCAAGCCAACATAGAGAATTAGAAAGGGCAACAGCTTAGACTACAGTAATGTTGGCTTACACAATTAAATTTCTATTCATTAGTCTTTTTCTATACATCATATCAAAAGGTTGGATGGCATTTCATCCAATTTGGAAGTTATGTTTGGGATACCAGCTGATTTAAAATTTAAAAGGGATAAATGGCTCTGGGAAAACTACTAATAGATATCCACATGCAGAAGAATGAAACTAGTCCTTATCTCACGCCATACACAAAAATCAAATCAAAGTGGATCAAAGACTTAAATCTAAGACCTGAAACTATGAAACTACTAAAAGAAAACATTGGGGAAATGCTTCAGGATATTGGTCTGGGCAAGGACTTCTTGAGTAATATCCCCAAAGCACAGGCAACCGAAGCAAAATTGGACAAATAAAATCACATCAAGTTAAAAAGCTTCTGCACAGCAAAGGAAACAATCATCATCATCTCACCTCAGTTAAAACGGCTTTTATCAAAAAGGCAAAAAATAACAAATGCTGGTGAGGATGCAGAGAAAAGGGAACACCTGTATGTACACTGTTGGTCGGAACGTAAATTAGTACAGGCATAAACAGCATGGAGGTTTCTCAAAAAACTAAAAATGTAAGTATCATATGATCCAGCAATCCCACTGCTGGGTATATAACCAGGAAAAAAAGGAAATTGGTATATCAGAGAGCACGTTTAGTGGAGCACTATTCACAATAGCCAAGATATGGAATCAACCTAAGTGCCCATCTACGGATGAATGGATAAAGAAAATGTGGTACATATACACATGGAATATTACTCATCCATAAAAAAAGAAATTCTGTCATTTGCAGCAACATGGATGGAACCAGAGATCATTATGTTAAGTGAAATAAGCCAGGCACAGAAAAACAAATACCACATGTTCTCACTCATATGTGGGAGCTAAAAAAATGGATTTCATGGAGGTAGAGAGATGACTGGTTGTGACCAGAGGTTAGAAAGGGTGGCAGGAGAGGAAAGGAATAAAGAGAGTGTATTTTTGTACCTCTTGGTTAAGACAGAAGGAATAAGATCTAGTGTTTGATTGTACAGTAGGGTGATTACAGTTAATAATTTATTGGATAGTTCAAAATAATTAGAAGAATTGCAATGTTCCCAATATAAAGAAAAGATAGTTGAGGTGACAGATATCCCAATTACCCTGATTTGATTATATATCACATGTACCCCTAAAATATGTACAACTATTATGTATCAATAAAATGTAACAATAATAGTCTATATTTTACAGTATTGGTGTAAAAATTCAGATAAAAATTTAAATAAAATAATGGTGACTAGCATATATTTATATTAGTAATAATATAATATACATTAGTAATATATATTTATATATTAGTGTTCCAAAAACTCATGGCTATTACTATAGTAAATAGGAGGTTGAATATCATCTTTGCAATCACATTTGTAGAGGTAGCCACATCTAGAGGCTCAAATTGATACCTGAATAAGAAAATTATACTTAGTTACTGTAATAGTTCCACAGGGCTGCTGTTAACAAAGTACCATAACTGAGCAGCTTAAAACAACAGAAATTTATTCAGTCACAGTTCTAGAGGCTAGAAGTCCAAAATCAAGGTGTCAGCAGGGTTGGTTTGTGTTTGGAGGCTCTGCGAGAGAGTCTGTTCCATGCATCTCTACTGGCTTCTGAGGGTTGCCAGCAATCCATGGCAGTCCTTGGTTTGTAGATTGATTCATCACTCCAATCTCTACCTCCATCTTCACATGTTGTTCTCATCTTTGTATCTCTCTTCTGTCCAAATTTCCCTCTTCTTAAAAAGACATCAGTCATTGAATTACGGCCTCCTCTAACACAGTATGACCTCATCTTAATTGATTACATCTGCAAAGACTCTATTTGCAAATATGTTCACAACCACAGATTATGGTGGACATGAATTTAAGGGGACACTATTCAACCCAGTATAGCCACTTTAGATCAGTGAGCCTGAGGAGAATGTGCCTGACAGCAGTATGCAAGCCAATCTACAAGGATATATAAAGAAAACTGTTGACCTGTCTGCACAAAGAAGCAGTTAAACTGTATTAACATTTAAGCACAGATACTCCTTTGAGGCATTCCATGCTTGCCTCACACTTGGACATAATATCAAATAGTCAAATGCTATGTACAGAACACAAGGTGTTCTGGGCAAGAAAGGATGTTCTACAACACAGAGTGGTTACAGTAGCATTCACTTTCAACGTATTTGAATAATTACAGTTTATATGTACCTGGTTGAGTCTATTTGTGGTTTAAATGTCATTTTAATTGAACTCACACAAAATGGGTAAGTGGCTTTAAAAGATTCTGATAAAGAAACACTGAAGTAAATACCAATAATTCAAATACAAGCAAATGGCAGAGCTGACACTTTCTACCCATACAAAGAGCTCTTCATCAGTAGCAATATAAAGTAGATATAATGACCAATAAAATCCGATAAGAAATAAGATAATTAAAGTTTTACATCTTGAAATATAAGCAAATAATAGCAGAAAGCCATCAAAAGATTTTTTTCTCATTTTAGAAAGCTTTTTTTAAATTTTTTATTTTTAATCGTTACGGGTACATAATAGTTGTATATCTTTA
>NW_012147897.1:2895475-2895752 GCF_000956105.1 Propithecus coquereli
AAAAGAAATAGATACGTGATACATCTGTTATTTCTGGAGAATTATAAAGTGAACATCACAAACCATGCTTAAAAATGAAACACTAGGCTGGGCGCGGTGGCTCACACCTGTAATGCCAGCACTTTGGTGAGGCAGGAGTATTACTTGAGGCCAGGAGTTCAAGACCAGCCTGGCAACATAACAAGACCCTGTCTCTACAAAAAAAAAAAAATAGAAAAATTAGCCGGGCGTGGTGGTGCAGGTCTGTAGTCCCAGCTACTTGGGAGGCTGGGGTGGG
>NW_012147897.1:2896170-2903234 GCF_000956105.1 Propithecus coquereli
TAGGAAATTGAAACTGCTAAACAACTTGACAAAATTCACTGCTCAAATCCCTTCAACTGTAAATAAGATTCTGCAATACTATTTTCTTTCTTCTTCTAACATTCCCCTAAAAATGTATTATAAGTTTACTTTGCATGTGCTTGAGATACAATTTTTCCAACTGCTGTCATATGATCAATCCCACCTGAAATCATTTCCTTCACAATATTTTTCTATTGGATGGCTTATCTATATGCTCTATAAATCTCACAAATACTCAGTCTTTTTACCTAATTCCTTTGTATAGAGGATAACAGCATACACCACTAGGAATAACTCTGTAAAGGTCATTCTTTTCCAGTTAACCATAATGCCATATAAGTGGCTTTGAAGAGAAAGAAGTTAATATATTTAATTAGAAGACTACACAAAACCAGAGAATAGAAACTATATAATGCAAGAACTTTTTTATTCCTTTTTGGGCATTAAGAGTGATCAATAAATATTTTCTCAACATATAAAAACTAGTAGATATTAAAATAAACTTCTAATTTTAAAATAGTACTTTATCAAAAAATAAAATGTGGCAAATCTTTCTAGAGCACAGATTCCCATTCATCTTCACACACATAAGAGTGAGCTCCTGACAGAGACAAACCACCAGCCAAAAATTAAAAAGGAACCAAAACACACCCCCATATTTTTAAACATTGTTTTAAAACTGGTAAAACTGATAGAGGAAATGAAAACTTCAAAGCCAATTGCCCATATAAATTGCAATTCCATTTCTTTTTGATGTATTAAATAGTCTTGCCTTGTCTTTTTGTTACAACAAGGGGGTCCATTTGTCATCTGTGGTGAATGTATCTTGCTCTTGCTTTGTAAACCTGTATCTTGCTCTTGCTCTGTTAACCTATCTTTCTCTCCTCAATAAACCTCATTTCATGCATACCTTAAAAAAATAGTCTTACCTATTTAGATTACGTACCAATGACAAATAATAGCCAAAACAAGGGAAAGTCCTAAAAAAGAAGCTCTATAATGATGTTATTATCAAACATTATGATTAGACAGTAGGGTAACAGAAAGACGTTTCACATAGTATTTCCAATATAACTACTAGCAGACTTTCCAAAGGCAAGTGCTCTCATTTTCAATTGATTTTTAAACCTTTATAAACTAACAGTGAAAGACATATAGGCTTTTACATTTAAAAAAAATGTAATGGCTTAGACTGAAATGTGTAAGTAAAAATTAAAATTAATTCTCAGATGTTTGATTTTACTCTAAGCCCTGCCAAATACTTGAACATAAACAAAATTTCATATTTTTAGAGCATCAGCAAAATGTGATAAAGCAAAAAAAATATAGAAATGGATGAGGCAATGTTGGAAATTGTAAGAATCTACTATCATTACTATAGCTTCAATGAGGCTTGAAAGTAGGCAGTATTGATGTTGTTATTCTATAATCTATCAAAGCCACCAAAACAAACCATAAAATCTTATTAGGCTCAACATCATCCATGTAATATTCTTACTAAAATTTAACCTAATTCTAATCATGAAGAAAAAAAATTTTAAAACCCAAATACAGAGCATTCTACAAGACAACTGACCAGATTCTTCAAAAAGTCAATGTCATGAAAAAAATGAAAATGGTAAAGGAAATATTCTAATAAAATCAAGAGACATATCTACCAAATGCAATGTGTACACCTTAACTGGATCTCTGATTGGGGGAAAACAGCTATAAAAGACATTGGAAAATAAATTAGGAAATCTGAATATAAAGTATATATTACATACTATTATAGAATTATTCATTATCTTGCATACGATAAATACATAATAGTTACTTTGGAAAACGTTCTTATTCTCAGATGATACAAAGTGAAATATGTAGAAATGAAGTAATATGATGGCTATGAAGGTCCCAGCTTAAAAAAAAATGTGTGCTAGCTACTTGAGAGGCTGAGGCAAGAGGATCACTTGAGCCCAGGAGTTTGAGGCTGCAGTGAGCTATGGATGCAGCCTCAAACTCCTGGGCTCTACACTCTAGCCTGGACAACAGAGTGAAACTCTGTCTCTAAAAGAATTAAAATTAAAATTAAAAAAAAATAAAAAATAAATTTTAATGTGTAGCTAAAGTAAATGTGGCAAAATGTTAATAATTGGTTAATTAAATATTAATGAGGAAATGAATACAATTCTTCAGTATACTATTCTTTCTACAGATTTGGTATACCAAAAGTTAGAACAAAAAAATGTAATTAGGAAAAAACTTTCCTTCATATTTCAATTCAATTCAGTAAAACTATTACAAAATCCAAAGCTGGTTAACGTAATGGAAAAAATTCAATTTTTAAATCTCTTATGACTTAAAGTGAAAACTGATCTTGTTATAGATATATTTTAGATAACTTTAATTATAAATAAAATGTCCATAAAGTTGGTCCAACTATATGGATTTCTATTATAAAATATGATTTATGATTATATTTTAAAACACTTTAAGAGACAGTGAAAAATCTGGCGTAAAGGTTAAATAGTTATCCATGACCAGGCACAGAAGCCCATGCCTGCAATGCCAGTACTTTGGGAGGCTGAGGCAGGAGGATTGCTTGAGGCTAGGAGTTCGAGACTAGCCTGCACAAAATAGCAAGACCCCACCTCTACAAAAAAAATTTTTTTAATTAGCTGGGTTTGGAGGCACAAGCCTATAGCCCTACCTACTCCAGAGACTGAGGCAGAAGGATTACTTGAGCCTCGGAGTTCCAGGCTGCAGTGAGCTATGATGATGCCACTGCACTCCGGCCTGGGTGACAGAGCAAGATCCTGTTTCTAAAAAATAAAATAAAATTTAAAAATCTCAGGCAGTATATTGGGGAAATTAACAAACTGATTCTAAAATGCATATGAAAATATAAAGGGACAAGAATAGTGAAGAGTGAAGGTGCTTAAATTGATATCAAGGTTTATTATTGTAAAGCTAAGTAATTAAAACAGTGTAATACTGGCAAAATATTTACAAAAATAGATCAGTGGAATTTCAGGAAAAGACTTACACACAGTCACCTAATTTGCCACAATATACCACTTCAATATAGGACAGGTGTGCAGGCATCGGGATAGACTTTTCAATATATTAATATGATGCTTCCTCAACTAGGTATCCATATAGAAAATAAAATCCTGAATCCAGTCCAACACCACATACAAAAGTTTACTTCAGCTAGAACAAGGAACTATATGTAAAAGATTAAACAATAAAAATTCCAGAACACTGCATAACATACCTCAGGGTAGACCTTAGGATAGCAATAAACTCTTAAATAGGACATAAAGAGCACTGACTACACAAGAAAATAAACTATATTTCATTAAAATTAAGACTTGTTTTCATTAAGAGAAATCATTAATAGATAAAAAGGCAAGCCGTCAAACATGACATTTCTGCATGAGACTGCAAGATATCTGCAAAACATACACCGAACAAAGGAATCAAATCCAGAATATATAAAGAAATACTATAAATCAATAAGAAAAAGGCCAAGAAGAGACTTTAACAGGGACTTCATAACACAAAATATTTAAATGCCCAATCAAAATATAAAAAGTTCCTCAATTTCATTAGTCAGCAGGAAAATACAAATCAAATCCATAATTCTTTACAATCATATTCTCACCAGAAAGGCTAAAATGAAAAACACAGACAAAATCGAGTGCTGTTGAGGACTTAAAGCAATTACAACTCTTATTCACAGCTCATAGGATTGTAAATTGCAATAATCACTTCAGAAAACCATTTCTAAAGCTAAATGACATATAATCTATGACTTAGCAATTCTATTCCATAAGTATAGCCCCAATAAAACACATTCATACAGTCACCAAAAGACACATATGAGAATGTTCAGTGGCATTATTCATAGCCACTATCATGATTATAATCAGAGGAGACAGGAGATGACAAGTACTGGGTAGGACATTACAGGAACTGGAACCATCACATATTGCTGGTGGGAATGCAAAATCATAGAGACAATTTGGAAAACAGTTTGGCCATTTGTTGAAAAGTTAAACATAAATTTACCAAACGACCAGGAAATTCCACTCCTAGGTACATGCCCAAGAAATATGAAAACATATATCTAAATAAAGACTAGAATATGAATGTCTACAGCAGCATTATACATAACAGCCAAAACACGATACAATCCAAATGTCCATCAGTTGGTGAATGGATTAACAAAATGTGTTATATATACACATCAAGAAATACTACTCACCAGTAAAAAGAAATGAATTACTGATACATGCATGATAAAACATGTACAAACCTCAAAAACATTTGCTAAGTGATAGAAGACAGATAAAAAAGACTACATGCTATATGTTTACATTTGTATGGCATGCCCAGAAAAAGCAAATTTACAGAGACATAAAACTGATGGTTGCCTCCAGCTCAGTATAAAAGGAGAGGTTGACTTCAAACAGGCATAGGAAATGAACTGGGGTGATGGCAATGCTCTAAAACTGGATTGTGCCAGTGGTGGCATTACTCTATAAGTTTACTAAAAATTGTTTAATTGTATACTTAAAAATAGATGAATTGTTAATGGTATGTAAATTATGCTTCATAAAAGTATGTTTTAAAAGTAACCAGCAAGGGACAGCAGGGAGAAAGCTACAAATAAAACAAGTTTGTAATGTATTAGTATCAGCAGAAGCTGGGTGATAGCTAATAAGAGTTCATTATGCTAATTTCTTCTTCTTTCACATATGTTTGAAAACTTTCATAATAGTAAGTTTTTTAAAAAATCAATAAGAAAATAAACCACTCAATTTTTTAAAAATTTAAAATATCTGAAAAAAAACAGCTCACCATAGAATACATATGGATGGCAAATAAACACATGAAAATGATGTTTAACATTATTAGACATTAGGTAAATACAAATTAAAACCACAATAAATACCACTATACATCTATTACAATACCTAAAATTAAAAAGAGTCTATCTAGTGTTGGGGAGGATGTGGCATAACTGGAACTCTCATATACTTCTAGAAGGAATGTAAAATGAAAACAGTTTGACAGTTATTCAAGAAGTTAAAAATGACTCAGCCACTCCACTTCATTTACCCAAGAGAAATGAAACCACCTGTTCACACACAAATGTTCATAGCAGCTTTATTTATAATATCCAAAAAACAGAAATAACTCAAATTTCCATCAATAGGTAAATGGATAAATTGTGATATATCCATACAATGGAATACTAAACAGCAATAAAAGAGAAATGAAATATTGATGAATGTAACAACATAAATTACAAAATAATTATGCTGAATGAGAGAAGCCAGACAAAAGAAAGTACATACTATATGATTCTATTTATTAAATTAAAATTCTAGAAAATGCAAATGAATCTATAGTGATAGAAAGCTCATCAGTGATTGCCTGAGAATGACGGGGAAAGGGAATTGAGGAGCAGTAGTTGGGAGGGAGGGATTATAACGAAACCCAAACTTTGGGGGCTTATCGATGTGTTTGTTATCTTGACTGCAATGCATGATGATGGTTTCACAGGTATACACATATGTTCAAGCTTAGCAAATTCTATTAATAAACAGTACAGTTTATTGTGTATCAACCATATCACAATAAATCTCCTTGTGTGAGAGTGAGGGCAGTAAAGGCAGACAAGAAGAGGGGTTTCTGATATGTGGTCAATGTTCTGTTTCTTGACCTGGATGCTATCTATATGGGGATGTTCACTTTGAAAATTCATAGAGCTGCATGAATATTCCTAGAGGTCATAACTATGACCTGCATACTTCTCTGTATGTATGTTATATGTCAGTTCTTTGAAAGCTTATTAAAAAGAAAATGAGACACTACTATACACTCATCAAAATTTTAATTACTCTTTTTAATTTTAGATAATACCAGATGTTGGCAAAGATATGGAGCAACTGGAACTCCCATACATAACTGGGAAGAGTGTTAATTGGTATGATCACTTTGGAAAACTGTTTACCTGTATCTACTAAAGTAGAACACACACATACTCAAAATCCATCAGTTCTACTCCCAGATGTATACCAAATACTAATAGAAATATGTACATATGTCCACCAAAAGACATGTCTAATATCTCTGCTTAGTCAATATCATATAAAACTAGAAACAATTCAAATTTTCTTCATCAGTACATTGGAAAAACAAATTGTTATATTAATATATTCATTCAGTGGATATAATAAAGCAAAGAAGAATGAACTACTTCTACATGCAATAACATGTATGAAGCTTAAAAACTTGATACTGAATGAAAGAAATCAGACGTAGAACGGTATGATACATTTAAGTTCAAAAAGCATCAGAAATCCAAAAATAACAGCTATTCTGATAAAAGCATACTCATTACCATTGAAAAATGTAAGTATTGACTTCTTCTGGGACCCTGGTAATGTTCTATATCTTAATCTGGATAGCAGCTATGTGACTGTTCACAAAAATTTATTAAACAGTATACTCAAGATTTGTCCACCTTACTATATATGCTATATTTCAATTTCTAAAAATTTATCCCCCAAAATTTCAACACTACAATAAAGCAAAGAAGGTAAGAGAAAGAGATAATTGAAATAGCGCAACTGTCCTCTGACCACATCCCATCACCAATGAAGGTATGTCCTCATACAGGAAATGCAAATAAGCCTGAAATAATCAATGCGTGGTGACAAAATCTATAGAAAGAACGTGGCAATTGTTTAAGGGGTTTCTCTACTAATGACAAGAAGTAAAAATAATGTTTAGGTAACCAAACAAGAAGATAGACATATATTTATCTATATACTCAGGACATAAATTAAAAAATTAATTAGGAAAACATTGAAGAGTAAGATAAACTGAGAAAAATCATCCAAAGGGCAAATATGATGACAACGTCAGCAACTGGCTCTCTGTAAATGTGCTCGACTGTCCCGAGGAGAGAGATACTGGAGCATTTTAATTTCTGAATGATTAGTTTATGAAATTTTGAAATATATATTGCTAGATACCTTATATAGTTT
>NW_012147897.1:2914379-2917139 GCF_000956105.1 Propithecus coquereli
AAAAAAAAAAAAAAAAAAAAAAAAGAAAAGAAAAAGCAATCAAAACTCTCCCAGCAAAGAAAAGCCCTGGACCTGATGGCCTCACTGGTGGATTCTCCCAAACATTTAAAGCACCAACAGTAATTTTTCTCAAACATTTCCAAAAAATTGAATAGAAGGAACACTCTCTAACTCATTCTTTGAGGCCAGTATCATCCTGACACTAAAGCCATATAAAAATACTATAAGAAAAGAAAACTATAGACCAATATTTCTTATGAACATTGATGGAAAAACTCCTCAACAAAAACCTAGCCAACAAAATCCAAGAGAATATTAAAAAGATTATGTATCATGATCAAGTGGGGTGCGAGGAAGATTCAGCATACAAAACTGATCAATATAACAGAATGAAGGGAAAAGCCAAAACTCCCACTCTGAAAATTATTTAAATTTACCAATGTGTTGATTTCTTATATAAATACTGTTAACTATTCAAGATTTCACTATATTTGAGTAACTAATTTCTTAATATAAAAAAATAACAAAAGGAAAAAGTCTCACTTTAACTAAACCTAAAGACTGACACTAATTTCAGGATGCTTTAAAAGACCAATAACAATAAAACTAACATTCTGTATAATAAATGTCTTTGGTGGACTGAAGATTAAGCAAGGGGAGAGGATTCTGGGAAGATGGTGGATTAGGAAGCACCAGGAATCTGATTCTCCACCTAGACAACCATGACACTGGTAGAATTTGTCTCCTGTAACCATTTTGGAACTCTAGAGTCAATTGAAGGCTTGCTACTCCCAGGGGAAGCCTTAGATGCTAAATTGTGATTAATTCTGGCCAATTTCAGCTCTTAAAACAGTAGCAGCCACTAACCTCAACCTCTAAGTCCATGGCAGGCAGCCACACATATGTTCCTGGAGCACCTTTCAAACAGCTACCAGAGATATAGTGGGCAAAAAGGACCCTGTCCTTAAAATACTGGGGATCTGTACTCTGTTCACAGATTGCTCCTTCTGACCATAGAGGTACAAAGAGGGGGGCAGCTGCTATTGTTGCATCTCCCTCACATTGATGCAATTCCTCCTCTCTCTGGCTGAAGTGACTTCCAAAAGACTTAAAGGGAAAGGGCTAGTGCCTTTTTCTTCCCCCTTCATTTCTCTCTCTCTCTCTCTCTCTCTTTTTGTTTAAGTGACGGGGTCGCACTCTGTCATCTGGGCTGTGTGTCAGTGGCACAATCATAACTCACTTCAGCCTCGAACTCCTGGGCTCAAGGGATCCTCCCACTGTAGACTCCCAAGTAGCTGAGACTTACAGGCATGCACCACCATGCCTGGCTAATTTTTTTTAATTTTGTGTAGAGATGGGATCTTGCTATTTTGCCCAGGCTGGTCTCAAACTTCTGGCCTCAAGCAATCATCCCATCTCTGCCTCCCAGAGTACTGGGATTACAGGCATGAGCCACCACACCACGTCCCCTTCATTTTTCTCTTGTTCACCTTTTGTGAGGCAGGCACTGAAGACTAGGTCATTCAAAAGCAACAGGATATACAGGAGAAATTAGAAAGTCCACCATGCGTGCCTGGGGGAGGGTGTAGGTTCAGAAAAGACCTCAAAAGACTTAATGTTAACATATCAGGCACAGCTCAGTATACCTCAGTACAAACCACCTACAACAATTAAAAATCAAAATTTTTTTTTAAAAAATCAGCAAACCCCAGACAAAGAGGAAAATCTCATCTGCAGAGTTACCACATTATTATGTTCAAATGTCCAGTTTTCAACAAACTCACAAGGCATGCAAGGAAACAAGGAAGTATGCCCTACTCAAAGGAAAAAAATAAGCCAATACAAATAGTCCCTGAAAAAGACCTGTCAGTATATCTACTAGACAAAGACTTTAAAACAATGGTCTTAAAGATTCCCAAACAATTAAAGGAAAAAAATGGTAAAAGTAAAGAAAATTAGGTGTGAGCAAAATGTAAATATGAAAAACAGTGCTAAGGGGAAAATTTATAGCTATAAACACTTACATTAAAAAACAAGAAAGATCTCAAGCCAACAACCTAACTTTACAACATAAGGAACTAGAAAAAGAAGAACAAATTAAACCCAAGATTAGCAAAAGGGAGGAAATAATAAAGAATAGAGATAAACAAAATAGAGAACAAAAAAAGTAATACAGAAAATCAATGAAACCAAAAGTTGGTTCCTCAAAAAAGATCAACAAAAATAACAAACCTGTACCTAGATGGACTTAGGCGGGAAAAAAGAGAAAAATCAAATTACTAAAGTCAGAAATGAAAGTGGTAAACGCTACGACTGTTCTATAGAAATAAAAAGACTATGAGAGACTATTATGAGCAATTGTACAGCAACAAATTAGAAAACCTGGATAAAATGGACAAATTCCTAGAAACACAAACCTACAAAGGCTAACCCACTAAGAAATGGAAAATCTGAATAGACCTATAACTAGGATTGAAAAAGCAATCAAGGCCGGGCGCGGTGGCTCACGCCTATAATCCTAGCTCTCTGGGAGGCCGAGGCGGGCAGATTGTTTGAGCTCACGAGTTCGAAACCAGCCTGAGCAAGAGCGAGACCCCGTCTCTACTAAAAATAGAAAGACATTAATTGGACAACTAAAAATATATAGAAAATATTAGCCGGGTATGGTGGCACATGCCTGTAGTCCCAGCTACTCGGGAGGCTGAGGCAGAAGGATTGCTTGAGCCCAGGAGTGTGAGGTTGCTGTGAGCTAGGCTGACG
>NW_012147897.1:2920559-2923198 GCF_000956105.1 Propithecus coquereli
ACCACTCATTGACTCACCCAGAGCAACTTCTAGTCCTGTAAGCTCCATTCATAAGTGCCCTATATGGGTATATCACTTTTTATCTTTTATATTATAATTTTATTGTACCTTTTCTATATTTAGGTATGTTTAGATACACAAATACTTACCACTGTATTACAATCACCTACAGTATTCAGTCCAGTAACACGTTAGACAGGTTTGTAGCCTAGGAGCGATCAGCTATATAGCCTAGGTATGTAGTAGGCTGTATTATCTAGATTTGTGTAAGTACACTCTGTGATGTTCACACAACAATGAAATTACCTAATGATGCATTTTTCAGAATGTATCCCCATCATTAAGTGATGCATGAGTGTATATATACTGCATATATACATAAACAGTAATGAAAGTTTTCTCTGGGTCATGGGATAACAGGCTTTCACTTTTCCCTTTGCTTTTTATAATTTCTGGTGTTTTAGTAAAAGTATATATATTATGTTTGAAAACAATAAAATTCTTTTTTAAAAAAATGTACACCCATAAACATGTGCTCGTATCTTTTTTACACTCATGTTGTTTTTCTAAAATTGGACTTAGAAATTATTATGACTAGTGCTACCAAATATATTATCTCCCCACCCACCAACTATAAATACCTAAGCAAAAGAGACTAATTAAAATGAACCAGCTCATACTTTCAGCATTAAAAAAAACTAAAAAACTTACCTATAAATTTGTATGAGGTAGTATTCTTTTAATTTTATATAAGATACAAGTAAATATTTAAATTATTTATTAATCTTAGATTTATCTTGAAATAAGGATATTGATGTGAAGTCTGCAAGAAAATAGGAAGGCAAAATGGGGAGTTATTGTTTAATGAACTTCAGTTTTTTGAGATGAAAAGAATGGAGATGGACAGTGGTGATGGTTGCACAACTATATGAATGTATTTAAAACCACTGAACTGTACTCTTACAAATGATTAAGATAGTAAATTTTATGTTATATACATTTTACCACAATTTAAAAATTAGAGGAAAAAAGGCAAGACCCTTTTCCCCATGGGATACTGCACATTATTATGAAACATTTAACATATATCATAGTCTTTTATATACAGTCCTTTAAAATGCAATTATTCTAGTCTCATTAAGAGAAAACAAACTATTATATATGCAAATCTATACACTATATGAATATAAACATACTGTATATACATTCATACAGCACATAAGAAGTTTTGGTCAATGACAAGCTGCATATGTGATGGTGGTCCCACAGAATTATAATGGAACTGAAAAATTCCTGTGGCCTAGTGACATTGTAGCAATCATAATGTTATAGCAAAATGCTCACTCACTTGTTTTAGTGATGTTTGTTTAAACAAATCTACTGTGCTGCCAGTCATATAAAAGCATAGTACATAGAATTATGTACAGTACATAATACTTGACAATGATAAACAACTGTTAATGGTATTTGTATTTACTATACTATACTTTTATCATTGTTTTAGAGTGTACTAAAGTCAACTGTAAAATAGCCTCAGGAAGGTCCTTCAGGAAGTATCACCAAAGAAAAGGCCCTATTATCATAGGAGGTGACAGCTCCATGCCTGTTACTGCCCCTGAAGACCTTCTAGTACAACAAGATGTTGAGGTGGAAAACGGTGATATTCATGATCCTCACACTGTGTAGGCCCAAGCTAATGTGTCTGTTTGTGTCTTCGTTTTTGATAAAAATGTTTAAAAAGTAAAAATAAAATTTTTATAAATGGAAAAAAACTTATCGAATAAAGAGGCCTGGCACAGTGGCTCATGCCTGTAATCCTAGCACTCTGGGAGGCTGAGGCAGGAGGATTGCTTGAGCTCAGGAGTTCAAGACCAGCCTGAGCAAGAGCAAGACCCCGTCTCTACTAAAAAAATAGAAAAAAATTAGCTGGCAACTAAAAATAGAAACAAAAATTTAGCTGGGCATGGTGGCACACCTCTGTAGTCCCCTCTACTAGGGAGGCTGATGCAGGAGGATCGCTTGAGACCAGGAGATGTGAGCTAGGCTGACGCCACGGCACTCTAGCCTGGGCAACACAGTAAGACTCTGTCTCAAAAAAAAAAAAAGAAAGAGAAGATTTTTTGTACAGTTGTACAATGTGTTTGTGTTTTAGACTGTGTTACTATAAGAGTCAAAAAGTTTTTTAAAAATTTAAAAGTTCATACAGTAAAAAAGTTACAGTAAATTAAGGTTAACTGGCCAGGCATGGTGGCTCACGCCTGTAATCCTAGCACTCTGGGAGGCCGAGGCAGGAGAATTGTTTGAGCTCAGGAGTTCGACACCAGCCTGAGCAAGAGCAAGATCCCGTCTCTACTAAAAATAGAAAGAAATTAGCCAAACAACTAAAAATAGAAAAAATTAGCCAGGCATGGTGGCGCATGCCTATAGTCCCAGCTACCCGGGAGGCTGAGGCAGGAGGATCGCTTGAGCCCAGGAGTTTGGGGTTGCTGTACGCTAGACTGACACCATGGCACTCTAGTCCAGGCATGAGAGTGAGACTCTGTCTAAAAAAAAAAAAAAAAAAAAAAAAATTAAGGTTAACTTATTACTGCAGAAAGAAAAACATTTTTTTATAAATTTAGTGTAGCCTAAGTATACAG
>NW_012147897.1:2925263-2971926 GCF_000956105.1 Propithecus coquereli
CTATAAACATTTGAGTGCAGATGTCTTTTTTCCCTTTGGGTAGATGCTCAGTAATGGGATTATTGAGTCAAATGGTAGTTTTACTTTTAGCTCTTTGAGGTATCTCCAGATTGCTTTCCACAGAGGTTGTACTAGATTGCAGTCACACCAGCAGTGTATGAGTCAAAAATTCTCAAAAAATCCTAGCAAACCGAATTCGGGTGCTTATCAAAAAAATAATCCATCACAACCCAGTGGGCTTCATCCCTAAGACGCAGGGATGGTTGAACATATGCAAATCTATAAATGTAATTCACCACATAAATAGAAGTAAAAACAAAGACCATATGATCCTCTCAATAGACGCAGAAAAAGCATTTGACAAAATTCAGTACTGTTTTATGATAAGAACGTTTAACAAAATAGGCATAGACAGGACTTATCTAAAAATGATTAAAGCCATATATGACAAACCCACAGCCAACATTATACTTCATGAATGGGGAAAAATTAAAAGCATTCCCACTTACAAGTGGAACCCAGCAAGGTTGCTCTCTATCACCACTTCTATTCAACATAGTGCTGGAAGTACTAGCCAGAGCAATCAGATAAGAGAAGGAAATCAAGGGAATCCAAATGGGGGCAGAAGAGGTCAAACTATGGCTCTTTGTTGACGATATGATCTTTTATCTAGAAAATCCCAAAGATTCTGCCATGAGAATACTGGAATTGATAAACAAATTCAGCAAAGTCTCAGGTTACAAAAATCAATGTACAGAAATCAGTAGCATTCCTATACACCAACAACAAACTGAGAACCAAATCAAAGACTCAATACCCTTCACAATAGCAACAAAGAAAATAAAATACCTAGGAATATATTTAACTAAGGAGGTGAAAGACCTCTACAGGGACAACCATTAAACACTGAGGAAGGAAACAGCAGAGGACATAAAAAGGTGGAAAACCATATCATGCTCATGGGTCAGCAGAATCAACATTGTCAAAATGTCTATACTACCCAAAGTGATCTACAGATCCAATGCAATCCCTATTAAAATACCAACATCATTTTTTACAGATCTAGAAAAATAATTCTACACTTCATATGGAACCAGAGAAGACCCCATATAGCAAAAGCAATCTGAAGCAAAAAGAACAAATTGGGAGGCATCAATTTACCAGACTTAAAGCTATACTACAAGGCTATAGTAACTAAACAGCATGATACTGGCACAAGAACAGAGACATAGACCAATGCAACAGAACTGAGAACCCAGATATAAAACCATCCTTATATTGCCATCCCATCTTTGACAAAGCAGACAAAAACATACATTGGGGAAAAGAATCCTTATTCAATAAATGGTGCTGGGAAACTGGATAGCCACAAGTAGAAGACTGAAACAGGATCCGCACCTCTCACCTCTCACAAAAATCAACTCACCGTAGGCAACAGACTTAAACCTAAGGTATGAAACTATAAGAATTCTAGAAGAAAATGTTGGAAAAACTGTTATATACATTGGCCTAGGCAAAGAACTAATGAAGAAGACCCCAAAGGCAATCACAGCAACAACGAAAATAAATAAATGGGACCTGATCAAATTAAAAAGCTTCTGCACAGCCAAGAAAACTATCACGAGAGCAAAAAGACAACCTACAGAATGGGAGAAAATATTTGCACACGACACATCCAATAATGGGCTGATTAACTAGAATCTATATAGAACTCAGGAAAATCAACAAGAAAAAGATCAAACAACCCCATTAAAAAGTGGGCAAAGGACATGAACAGAAACTTTTCAAAAGAAGACAGACAAATGGCCAACAAACATATGAAAAAATGCTCAACATCTCTAATCATCACGGAAATGCAAATCAAAACCACAATGAGATATCACTTAACTCCAGTGAGAATGGCCTTTATCAAAAAGTCCCAAAACAATAAATGTTGGTGTGGATGTGGAGAGATAGAAACACTCATATACTGCTGGTGGGACTGCAAACCAGTACAACCTCTGTGGAAAGCAATATGAAGATATCTCAAGGAGCTAAAAGATATCTCAAGGAGCTACCATTCCATGACAGGGCATCTACCCAGAGGAAAAAAAGGCATTCTACAAAAAACACATCTGCACTCGAATGTTTATAGCAATAAAATTCACAATTGCAAAGATGTGGAAACAATCCAAGTGCCCATCAATACGTGAGTGGATTAATAAAATGTGGTATATGTATACCATGGAGTTCTACTCAGCCACAAAAAACAATGGTGGTCTAGCACCTCCTGTACTATTCTGAATAGAGTTGGAACCCATACTACTAAGTGAAGTATCACAAGAATGGAAAAACAAGCACCACATGTACTCATCATCAAATTGGTATTAACTGATCAACACTTATGTGCACATTTGGTAGTAATATTCATCAGGTGTTGGGCAGGAGGTACGGGGAGGAGGGAATGAGTATATTCACACCTAATGGCTGCAGTGCACACCATGTGGGGGATGGACACGCTTGAAGCTCTGACTCGGGTGGGGCAAAGGCAATATATGTAACCTAGACATTTGTACCCCTCTAATATGCTGAAATTTTTTTAAAAAAGAGTATGAGTAGGATTGATGTTCTTTTTTCTTTTTTATTTCAGGATATTATGGGGGTACAAACATTTTGGTTACATGTTATGACTTTCCTCCACCCAAACCATGATTTGGGGTGTGCCTTTCCCCCCCTACAATGCTTACCGCATCCATTAATTGTGAGTTTACCCACCCCCAACCCCCTAATCCCTGGAGAATATTACTACCGTGTGAGCACATAGCGTTGATCAGTTAGTGCCAATTTGATGGTGAGTACATGTGGAGCCTATTCTTCCGTTCTTGTGATACCTCACTTTGGAGGATGGGCTCAAGCTCTATCCAGGAAAGTATGAGAGGTGCTAGATCACCGTCGTTTCTTATAATTGAGTAATATTCCATTGTATACATATACCAAATTTTAACTGTTGGATAGAATTCACCAGTGAAGCCCTATGGTCCTAGACTTCTCTCTTTTTTGTGAGGTTTTTTGATTACTCATCCAATCTCTTTACTTGTTATAGGTCTGCTCAGAATTTCTATTTCTTCTGGAATCAGTTTTAGAAATTTGTGTGGAAATTTGCCCATTTCATCTACATTTATCTAATTTACTAGAGAACAACTGTTCAGTGATCTGTTATGATCCTTTTAATTTCCCTAAGGTAGTAATATCCCCATTTTATTTCCTGATTTTAGATATTTGATTGATTGATTGATTATTTAATTAGAGATTGGGTCGCTTGCTATGTTGCCCAGACTGGACTAAAACTCTTGCACTCAAGCGATCCTGCCTCAAGATCCTGGGTAGTGGGACAACACATGCGCACCATCGTGCCTTTCTTTTTTTTTGGTCTAGCTAAAGTTTTGTCAATTTTTTGATCTTTTCAAAGAACCAACTTTGGTTCCATTCATTCTCTTTATTATTTTTCTATTCTACATCATTTATCTCTGATCTAATCTTTATTATTTTCTTCCTTCTGCTGGCTTTGGGTTTACCTTGCTCTTTTTTTTTAGTTCTTTAGGGTATAAAGTTAGGTTGCTGACTTAAGATCACCTTTTTTAACACAGGCCTTTACAACTATAAAATTCCTCTGAATACTAGTTTCACAGCATACTATAAGTTTTGGTATGTTGTGATTTTTGTCTTCAATGGCCTCAAAGTATTTTCTAATTTCCCTAGTGATTTCTTCTTTGACCCATTAGTTATTTAAGAGTGTGTTGTTTAATTTTCACATATTTGCAAATTTTCCAGTTTCCTTCTATTAACTGATTTCTAGCTTTATTCCACTGTGGGCGAAGAAGATACTTTGTATGATTTTAAATTTACTGATAATTGTTTCCAGTCTAACATATGATCTATCCTGGAGAATGATTTATGTGCACTTGAGAAGAATGTATATTCTGCTTTGTTGGGTGGAACGGTCTATATATGCCTGCTACATCTAGCTGGTTTATAGTATTGTTCACTGGAATAGAATTGATAGTCCAGAGAAAAACCCAAACATCTATGATCAACTGATTTTTGACAAGGGTGCCAAGACCATTAAATTGGTAAAGAATAATCCCTTCAACAAATGGTGCTAGGACAAGATTTACATGTGCAAAAGAATGAAGTTGGACCCCTATCTCATTTCAAATATAAAACTTAATTCAAAATGGCTCAAGGACCTAAATTTAACAACTAAAACTATAAAACTCTTAGAAAAAACATAGGAATAAATATGCATGACCTTGAATTTGGCAATGGATTCTCAGATACGACACCAAAAGCACAACTGAAGAAAAAAATAGGTAAAATGGACTTTATCAAAATTTCAAACTTTTATATATCAAGACATTATCAAGAATATAAACGACAACAGAATGGGAGAGATATTTGCAAATCATATGTCTGATAAGGGTCTAATATCTGATAAAGTGAACTCTTAAACCTCCACAACAAAGAGATAAACAACCCAATTTAAAAATGAGCAAAGGACTTGAATAGACAGCTCTCTGAGAAGATATATAAATGGTCAACAAGCACATGAAAAGATGCTAAACATCACTAGTCATTAGGGAAATGCAAATCAAAACTACAATGAAACACTATTTCATATCCACTAGGATGACTATAAAAACAAACAAACAGAAAATAATAAGTATTGGTCAAGATGTGAAGAAATCAGAACCCTCATACATTGTTGGTGAGAATGTAAAATGGTACACTTGCTGTGGAAAACAGCTTGACAGTTCCTCAAAAAGTTAAACATAGAATTATTACATGACAAAACCTACAGCCAAAATCCTTTATAAACACAGAGGTAAAAGTCCTTAACAAAATATTAGTAAATCAAATCCAGCATTATATAAAAAGGACAACACATAATTACCAGTGGGGTTTATCTGAGGAATGCAGGCATGGTTCAACATTAAAAAATTTAATCAATATAACTCACAAGAGAATAAAGGAGAAAAGCCATACGATCATTTCCATAGATGCAGAAAAAATATTTGACAAAATTCAACAGCATGACTTAAACAAAAACAAACCAAAAAAAAAAAAGTCCTCAGGAAAGTAGGAATAAAAGGGAACTTCCTTGACTTGATTAAGGGCATCTATGAAAAATCTACAGCTACATATACAATGCTGAAGGGCTCAAAGCTTTTCCCCTAAGATCAGAAAGAAAACAAGGAGGTAGAAAGCAAGGATGTCCAGCCTCACTACGTCTATTCAACATTGTCTTGGAGGCCAAGAACAGTGCAAAAAGGCAGGAAAAAGTAAGGAGGCATATCAATTGGAAAGACAAAAGTAAAACTGGCCAAGTACAGTGGCTTTACAATAAATTAAAAAAATTAGGCCAGGTGTGGTGGCTCACGCCTGTAATCCTGGCACTCTGGGAGGCCGAGGCGGGTGGATCGCTCAGGGTCAGGAGTTCAGGACCAGCCTGAGCAGGAGCGAGGCCCATCTCTACTAAAAATAGAAAGAAATTATCTGGACAACTAAAAATATATATATATAGAAAAAATTAGCCGGGCATGGTGGCGCATGCCTGTAATCCCAGCTACTCGGGAGGCTGAGGCAGTAGGATCGCTTGAGCCCAGGAGTTTGAGGTTGCTGTGATCTAGGCTGATGCCATGGCACTCTAGCCAGGGCAACAGAGCCAGACTCGGTCTCAAAAAAAAAAAAAAATTAGCCAGGCATGGTGGTGCACGCCAGTAGTCCCAGCTACTCGCAAGGGTGAGGCACAAGGATTGCTTGAGCCCACAAGATTCAGGCTACAGTGAGCTATGATCGCACCACTGTGCTCCAGCCTGGGTGACAGAGCAAGATCTCACATTAAAAAAAAAAAAAAAAGATGCCAGATCAATTAACTGCAAATGGATCATTACACTAAATGTAAGAGCTAAAATTAAGTTCCTAAAAGAAAACAGGAAAAATCTTTGTGACATTGGTATAATCAAAAAGTTCTTAAACAGGGAAGGAAAAAGCACAAAACAAAAAGGAAATTTTAATGAAACAGATTTCATCAAAATTTAAAGCTTTTACTCCTTAAAAGACAAAGTTAAGAAACGGCAGGCAGTGGACAATGACACTGAAGGCCAAGATCCTCTTCATGGTGCCCTGCAAGAGTGGAAAAACTATTTTGGCTACCTTTCTGACAGAATCTTCTGATATCACTGAATACAACGCAACCCAAAGAGAAAGGATCCTGGAATTTGAGAACTTGTACATTATTTGACCTACAAGACTGTGGCAGTGATACAAAGTTTGAGTCCTGCTGGCCAGCCCTGATGAAGAATGGCTCATGGAGTGGTGATCATCTTCAATGCTGACATCCCAAACCACTGGAAGGAAACAGAAATGTGGTATTCCTCCTCTGTCCAGCAGCAGTTCTTACAGGATACTCAGTGCCTGTTAATTACACACCACAAACCAGGCTCTGGAGGTGATAACAGAAGACTGTCTTTGTCACCACCCTCAAACAAGCTGAAGCTGGTGCACTCAAATCTTGAGGATGACCCTTAGGAGATCTGGGTGGAACTCATAAAGTATTTATCAAACATAATCAACCCTGTGTCTGAGAGCAGAGACAGGGAGGAGATGTCAATTATTACCTAACTGGCCTTCATCTGGGACTTCCACATCCCAAATGAAATCGACATCTTTCCCAGTGCAGATTTGAAATCTTATCCAGCTACTGATGTTTTCTACTCCCTGTGGCTGCAGAAGAAATTTTCCAATCTACTCTAAGGTACCAGCCAGCCAGGGAGTTGACTCATACCATCTATTCTCTGTCCTTAGTTCAGTTGAGAAAAATCCTATCATTGAATTCTGACTCCCTTGCCCCAGATCTTTCCAAAGCTGGAAAATTGAGGTTTTTTTTTTTTTCCCTTCACATATGTCAAGTTATAAAACTTGTGGAACTGTAACTATCATAGCACAATGATATAACAGTAGTTTAATCCATGTGTTTTGGTTTGAATGTGATTTTCATTCCTTGATTCACTGAACAAATATCAACTAGTTGAACAACTGCTATGAGTATGGCACTGTCCTAGCTGCTGACCATATACAGCATGAACAAAAAAGACAAAAATCCTTGCCCTCATGGAGCTTCCATTCTATTTTCCTAAATAATAGCAAGGCAGAGACAAAAACTTAAGTACTGCATTCTTAGGTACGTAAAAAAAAAAAAAATTCTTCATTTTTTGTAACTGGTCTAAATTTCATATGTTCTCATCCTCCAGATGAGGCGACCTGGGGTACTTAACAATACCAAAAGAAGGTATAGTTGATTCTCATTCATGGATTTTGTATATGAGAATTTGCCTACTTACTAAAATTTGTTTGTAACCCCAAAATCAATACTGTGGTGCTTTCTCAGTTATTTGCAGACACGCACAGAGTGGCAAAAAATTTGAATTGCCCAATGCACTCATTCCCAGCTGAGGTCAAACAAGGAACACTCTGCCTTCTTGATTCAGCTCTCATACTGTAAACAAGCATCCTTTTTATGGTCTACTTTGTGTCACGTTTTTGCATTTTTGTGTTTTTTGTTAGTGATTTTGCTGTTTAAAATGGCCCCCAAGCATAGTGCTGAAGTGCTATCTAGTGTTCTTAAGTGCAAGAAGGCTATGTTGTGCCTTAGGGAGAAAACATGTGTGTTAGATAAGCTTCATTCAAGTATGAGTTATAGTGGTGTTGGCCGTGAGTTCAATGTTAATGAATCAATGTATATTAAATAAAATGTCGTTAAAAAGAAACACATAAAAAAAAAAAGAAATGATAAAGCAAGCCACAGACTGGGAGAAAAACATATCTGACAAAAGGCTTGGATCCAGAATACACAAAAAACTCTTACAGCCCAACAATAAGAAGTCAAACAACCCAATTTTTAAATACGGGCAAAAGATTTGAATAGACACTTCATGTCAGAAACTATCCAAATGGTCAGTCACAATGAAAAGATGTTTAACATCACTAGTCATCAGGGAAATACAAATTAAAATGAGATTCCACTAAACACCAACTAGAATGACTAAAGTTAAGAAAACTAACACTAACAAGTGCTGATAAGGATTTGGCACAATTGGGAAGCTCATACGTTGTTGATCAGAATGCAAAATGGTATAGCTGCTTTGGAAAACATTCTGGTAGTTTCTTTTAAATTTAAGACACATTTGTCAAAAGACACAACAATCACACTCCCAGGTATTTATCCAAGAGAAATGAAAACATATGTCCATACAAAGACACATACACAAATATTTACAGCAGGATTATTTATAATAGCCAGAAACTGGAAACAATGAAATGCCTATCAATTGAGAAATGGACAAATACTGGTTATACTCTATTATGGTTTAAACATGTGTCCCTCTCCAAAATTTATGTTGAAATTGAACTGCCACTGTAACAGTATTAAGAAGTGGAACCTTTAAGATATGATAAAGCCATGAGGGCTCTGCTCTCATGGGTGGAATCAATGCTGTTATAAAAGGGTGAATTCTGTCCCCTTCTCTCTTTTTTTGCCCTTCTGCCTTTCCATCATGTGATAACACATCAAGAGGTCCCTCACCAGATGCCACTGCCTTGATCTTGGACTTCTCAGCCATTAAAACTGTGAGCCAATAAATCTCTATTCTTTATAAATTATCCAGTCTCAGGTGTTCTGTCATAGCAGCACAAAATGATCTAAGTCAAGACAAACCCTCACTATGGAAAACTACTTAGCAATTTAAAAAGTGAAATATTAATATACACAACATGGATGAATCTCAAAAATATCATTATACTAAGTAAAAGATGTCAAACATAGTGTACCTACTATATGATTCCATTTATATGAAATTCTAGTAAAGACACAACTACAATGTCAAAAAGCAGATCAGCAGTTGTCTGAGGCTAGAGCATCAAAGGGCAAAAGAAAGCTTTTTAGGATGATGGAAATGTTCTATATATTGAGTATGGTGGTAATTACTCAACTAATACAATTACTAAAATGTATCAAACTCTATACACTTAAAATGCATGAATTTTATTGTATATAAATTATATCTCCATAAGGTTAGTAAAAAATAAAAGTGGTAAATACCAAAATAACAAGTATTATTCCTTTGTGTACCACTACTTAAGAACCTACAAAACACTGAAATTAAAAAAATATATATTAATATTTTGTTTCAGAAAACTTAACCTGCTTCCATTTTAATATTATTTGATTAGTTTAGGTATCCTCTCTTCCAAAAATCATTACCTGAATCCCCACGCCGGACCAAGAATCTGCCTTCTGTACTCTCAAAGCACGAATCTGTTTTACTGCTTACTATATTTCATTGAAAATATCTACATTTGTGTCTATCTCTTGTATATCCTTGTAGCCCCAAGCATTAGCTTCATGCTGGCATATAGAAGTTCAATTACACTAAAATGAACCTCTATAAAATGTACACATAAAAATTATACACTATTACTGCCAAGAGAAGAAAAATAATACTTTCTAAGAAAAAAGCTCAGAAATGTCAAAATAAAAAAAAAGGAAAAGAAAGGGCTTATCAATACGAGCACTGTTCATGTCAGTTTAAATTTATGCAAATTTTTTAGATATTCATTAAACCTAATTATAATAAGCCACATTAATTTGATGTGCTATTCCTCTAACAGTCCCAAGAACCAAGGAAACCCTCCTCCAGAGAAGGTTTGTAATAGCCTTTAAATTTTTAAAAAGCACTCCTGTATCCTTTATTTTTGTAATGTCTAAAACAAGGTGCCCATGGTCCTAGTAAATACTATTGGTACAAATGCCAAGGCAAAAATGTAAAGAAACATTTTCCATTATTAAAACCTTTAAACAGCTCCTAAGGACCTGATAGTCAGACTTCTTCACTGTGCACAGAGCTCATGTTAAATGCAGTCTGTAACATAGTTGCTAGTGGCTAACACTGTAATTCCAGTCCAGCTCAGTTGGCCTGCCATTTGGCATTAGTGAGAAATGCTATGTACACTTCACACCTGGTACAACTAAATACAACAGCACACATGGTATTAGCATTTTACTCTGCTTCTCCTAAACAGAAAAGACAGTATAATTTTTCATTTAAAGTAAGAGAGCTAGAGTAAAAATGGTGAAATTCTAAATTATACAATATAGTTTTATACACTTAAACAGAATACATTTATTTAGAAGCAGTTTAGCAATGGACTGAGCCACAAAGCCTGTCATATAAAAACAGTAATAACAATCCCCCATTAGTAAAGCACTTCATGTTTTTCAAAGTCCTTTCCCATCTTATCCTATCCACCCTTCAGAACAACTTTCTGAGGTAACCAGAATAGGTTATTTCCATTTGATACATGAAGAAAGTACAAATCATGGCAATTAAAAGATATACATAAAATTGCTAGTAGTTCTGGTTAGGTAGGGGGGAAGAACTGGGAAAAGAACCTAGAACCAATCTTATCTAAGACTCTTTCCATAATAATATATTGTAAAAGATGGTCATAAAAATGAAACCAATGAAAAAGGACAATGAAACATGATCATAATCAATTTTACATTCGCTCCCTGCTTTATCCCCCTTCCCTTCCACTGTCCACAGTACACCCTCAATATAAGATACCACCATGCCCCAGAATCTAACAGGCTCTTTATTCACTGACATTACTTTCCTGTGGAAGAACTCCAAAAGAAAGATACACCAGGGAAGTGGAAGGGGAATAAGTTAAAAATCATAAGACCTACATTTTTCTAATCCCGACATTGGATAAGTATCTTCACCTCTTTCTTTGTGGTTTATATGTTCTATGTCTTTAAAAAGTAGCTGGGCGCAGTAGCTCATGCCTGTAATCCCAGCATTTTGGGAGGCTGAGGTGGGAGGATCGCTGAGGCCAGGAGTTCAAGACCAGCCTGTGCAACAAAGTGAGACTCCATTTCTACAAAAGATAAAAAAAAAGCCAAGCACAGTGGCATGTCCCTGTAGTCCCAGCTACTCGAGAGGCTGAGCCAGGAGGATCACCTGAGCCCAGGTATTTAAGGCTGCAGTGAGCTAAGATAGTAGCACTGCACTCCAGCGTGGTAACAAAGCAAAGACTCTGTCTCTTTAAAAAAAAAAAAAAATTAAGTCTTCCCTATCCAAAAGATTGTATATTTCCTTTTAAGAATTTAAATTTCATTTTACGTATTTAGCCTGTTAGTCAATATGAGATTTATTTTTTAACATAGTATGAAGTAGGGATCTAATTTTATTTTCCCCCCATTGATAAGTCAATTGTCCCACACCACTTACTGAATAGTCAATCCATTTCCCATTCATCTGTAATGCTACTGCTGTCATACACCGATTTCTAATATATGTCTGAGTCTCCTTCTCGGTTCTCTAATCTTTCACTGATCTATCTGTCTATCCCTATGCCAATACCATATGGCTCTAATTATTAAGGCTTTATAATAGGAATATATATTTGATAAGGTAATTCTCCCAAACATCGCCTGATACTTCAGAATTGTCTTGGCTGTTCTTGGATCTTACTCTCACATGTGAAGTTTCCAGTTTGAAATATTTGATGAGAAAATAATTTTTGAGGTGTGTACTGGAATCACAGAAAATTTATAGGCTAGAGACAGAACTGATACTTTAATACTGTGTCTTTTCATCCATGAATATCACATGTAATTCTACATTAATTTAGGTCTTCTTTTATGTCCTTCAAAAAGTACTTTTTAATTCTTTCTATAAATTTTTGGCACAGCACTTAAGATTTACTCATGGCTGTCTTTATTACTGGGTATGTTTATTATTGCTCTTGTGAATGCGATCTTTATTACTTTTATAATTTCTAGAGCATACAAGCAATATTGATTCTATTATGGTGATTTTCATAACTAATTACATTGCAACACTCTTCTTAGTTCTTACATTTTGTACCTACTCTTAGATTCTTCTACCTATACAATCTTACTGTTTTAAAATGATGACAATTTTATAATTTTATGGGTCTCACTCTGTTGCCCAGGCAGGAATGCAGTGGTGTGATCATAGCTCACTGTAACCTCAAACCCCTTGATTTATTTTTTATTCTTATTTCCTTCCTATTATATTTTTAAGCATATTTTGTTCTTTTTCTAATTTGTTGAGATGAACATTAAGCCCAGTAATTTTTAATTGTTTCTATTTTCTAACAAATTCCTTAAAAGCTACAAATTTCCTTTTGACTCATGTATACCCTATAAGTTTTGTTACATAGGGCCTTCATTATCATTGTGTGTCATTTAGTAATTTTTGTTATGATTTCTACTTTAACTCAGAAACAGTTTTGTTTGTTTTTAGTTTCCAAGCACAAGCAGGGGTATGGGAGGAAAGTTTCAACACTTTATTGTTAAATTTTTAAATCATATAGCAAAGAATTTTACAGTTAACACCATTATAGCCACCACAGAGATTCTGCAATACATTTTATTATACTTGCTTTATCACATATCTCTTCATTTATCCATCTCTCCAGCCATTCATTAATCCATCTTATTTTCAGTGACTTTAAAGCAAATTGTAGGGCCAGGCGCAGTGGCTCACACTTGTGATCCTAGCACTCCGGGAGGCTGAGGCAGGAGGATTACTTGAGCTCAGGAGTTCAAGACCAGTCTGAGCAAGAGTGAGACCTCATCTCTATAAAAAGTAGAAAAATTAGCCAGGCATGATAGCGTGTGCCTGTAGTCCCAGCTACGCAGGAGGCTGAGGCAGGAGTATCTCTTGAGCCCAGGAGTTTGAGGTTATAGTGAGCTATGATGACACCACTGCACTCTAGCCTGTGTAACAGAGCAAGACCCTGTCTTGAAAAAAAAAAGCAAATTGTAGACGTTTATACTCTTCCTTCTAAATACTTCAGCATGCACAGTATTAACCAGAGTCCAAAATTTCCTTAGTTTTTTATGTAAAACTACATACAATAAAATGCATAAATATATACATTATGTGAGTTTTGACAAATGTACACATCTGTGGAATCCAAATGCCCATCAAGATATAGAATGACAACATCAACCCAGAAAGTTCCCTCATGCTCCATCCTAGTCAATCCCCACCCTTAACCTCCAGAGAAAACCACTCCTACACTGATTTCTTTTCTACTACAAATTAGTTTTAGCCTGTTCTAGAACTTAATTGGAATAATACAGTTTTATGCTTTTTGTATCTGACTTCTTTCATTCAGCATATTTCTGAGATTCACCCACATTGACTGCATCCATAATTCATTCCTTTTCATTGCTGAGTGGTATATACGGAGATTTTTCTCCATTGGGGGGAGGAAGAGGATGTTATCTCTTTATTATTAATTTCTATTTTCATTGCATTGTGATCAGAGGATATGACGATAATATTATAATGATGACAGCAAACATTAACTAAGTCCTCACCACATACAAGGCATTGTTCTGAACTCTACCTCTCACAATTCTGAGGTACCGCTATTAGCATCTCCATTTTACAATTAGAAAACTAAAGCACAGAAGTATTTAATAACTTACCCAAGGTCATACAACTAGGGGGAACCACAATTTGGCTCCCGAGCCTCTCTTAACTTCACATACTACACAAAATGTATGGCATCAATTCCATGGAATTCTTTGAGACTTCCTTTACAGGCTAATAAATAAGTAATCAATTTTTCTGTTTATAAAGAATTAATATTCTCTATACTACAGAACTCTGTATGCAACTAATTAAGCTTGTTAATTATGGAATTCAAATCTATATACTTTTTAATTTCTTATTTGCTTGATATATCCATTTCAAAGAGAGGTATGTTAAAATCTCCCACTATGATTATAGATCTATGGATTCTCCTTATAATTTTATAATTTGTACCTTTTATATTTCAAATGTCTGCTATTAGGTAAATAAATCTGCATGTATACTACGCTTCCAAATGGATTATTCCATTCATTTATAAGTATCTTCATCCCTATTAATGATTAGACTTCAGTCTTATCTAATAATAATATAATACCATTTTTCTTTCTAGAAGTGTTTCCTTGAATATTTTCTTGCTTTATTTTCAATTTTCAGTATCATTATGCTTTTTAGATGTCTTATAAGTATGTACCAATCTAGATTTATAATTTTTAGGTTAAAAAAAAGCAAAGTTAAAAAGTAACAAATGGGGGGAAAGTATTTAAAATAAATAAATAAATTTAAATAAATAAAATTAACTGCCTAAAATATAAAAAAACTCTTAAAAAATAAGAAAAATTAACATTCAAATAGAAAATTAGGCTAAGGACAGATTAGCAAAGGCTAAGGGTAAACAACAAAATACATAAAATAATGTCAAAAAGTCAAATATGAAAAAAATCCAAACTTGCTTTAATAACCAAAGAAATCCAGACTCAAGCAATAAAATCATTTTGCCTATTATAATGAGCAATATTAGAACAATATTAGAATAATGATAATACATGTTGTTGCCAGGTCTGGAAATAAGGTACCTACATAGTGGTGGAGGTAATTTTGGCAGCAAGTATAATAGCCATTTAAACAGTGTAGGTTTAACCCATCAATTCTACTTCTAGTAATTTATCCTTAAAAAGTTACACAAATATACAAGGATGTGAATAAGAATACCGAAAATTACATACCATAGTGTAGTATATGGTCTTTATGCAAACAAAAGAAAATAAAATTTGAGTTTTAAGAAAAATGAGAAATCTACATTTTAGAAATCTATTCTTGGGGGGGCAAGGGCAACATATGTAACCTAAACATCTGTACCCCCATAATATCCTGAAATTTAAAAAAAAATCTATTAAATATTTATTGGCCAACAATGTCTCATTCGGTAACAAACATTTCTTCAGTATCTATATATCAGGCTCTGAAATATACAAAGATAAAAGAACAGTCTTGCTCTCAAAAAGCTCACGGTCAGGAGGGGAAGACATACCAAAAAACAAATGATTAACATACAATGTGACGAGTACTCTAACAGTGACAAATACTAGGTGTTATGGGAGGACACAGGCAGTCAAAAACATAGGCTCCCTATGAAATCTAATCTGGTACCCCTCGAGTCAATTTTGTTGTTGTTGTTCAGTGTGTGTTTAGAAAAAGGCAGTGGGCTGCTAAGAAGAGGAAGGACAGTGAATAACGGCCACTAGTTGCAGAGCTCAGCCTCTTCTCTTCCCCAGCAATTTAGCTCTAGCTCGAAACTTGCATATCATACTAAAACTTACTCCTAATTTGACTAAACTTTCTTAAAAGGCAATTAAGCATATCCTTTGGGATCTCTCTCTCTCTCTCTCTCTCTCTCTCTCTCTCTCACACACACACACACACACACACACACACACACACGCACGCACGCACGCACGCACATGAAGAAGATTGTTTCTATTTATTTCTCTCATACTTATCCCAGAAGGAACTCTGGTAAATGCAATTTTCTCCCTCATCTCATAGTTCAAATACTGTTTTGTTACACCCCACTCAGCTAGATAATCCATTATTTCAACTGTGCACAGGGGAAGGATACCTAAAAAGGAAAAAGAGAAGGAGGGGTACCGGAAAAGGCTTCCCAGATTAAAGTGTTATAAATATATAACCTTAAAAGAATAAAAAAATTAAAAATTAAAACTGTGATCTTAAACAAATCAGTGAATCTTTCTGGGCTTTCCCTCACCTATATGAAGCAAATAATAATACCTACCTCTTTGGTTGCTTAGCTTTAAATGAAATAATAATAATAATTAAAAAAGAAAATGAATCAAATTTTATGTTTTTATCAAAGAAAAATAATGACACTTTGATAGTAAATGACTCCCAAACTCTTACAGGTACAAAAATTGCCGCATATCAGAGGCCTAAGACTATAGGAAGAAATATTGAGACATAGACTCTGCTACAGCTGAGTGCACCCTAGTGGCCTCAGAGAAAAAAACCACCCCACAAGGAAAGCAAGTACATAGGCAACCCTTCAGTAGCAGATGGCACTATCCTACACAAAGATGTCACCATTTAGCCATCTTCTCACTTGGTCTGCTCTTCAGAACACAGGAATGGCTATTTGCAAAAGCTGTCCTGAAGCAGAGATGTACCACATGGCTAAGGAATAGAAACTTAAATTACCTTTGTAAAATTAAACAGGCAAAATTGGAAAACTCGTGTTCATGATGGCAGAAACGAAGAAATATTTCATTAATGGCATTAATCTAGTTCAATGAAGGCATGGCAAGATCTGAAGTATCTATTACTCAGATGCCCTGAAGATGGTACTTTTTAAAACTAGGTACACTTAGAAAAAATGTCTGTATTGGACTCTGTAAAATTGCTAAGAATGAATTTGCCATCCTGAAGTGTATTACACTCTATGAAACAGCACAAGAAATGGCTTTATAGTGTGGCTGTTCTACAGCACTTGGAAACAATCTACAAAATACACAGAATACGTGAATGTCATTTAGTCTCATTGCTAAATGTTTTAATACTCTATAACGCAAGTTATATTTAGGGTATGCATACTTTATCTTAATCACTAAACATTTATGAAGCCATAAGCAGCCTAATCCTTCCTTGTCCTACCAAAAAAAATAACAAAATAATTAAATTAATTTAAAAAGACATATAGATAAAATATATATTTTTAATTAATTAAATTAAATTGCATACACAGGAAAGAAGGGAGAGAAACATCTTATAAACAAGCCAAACCAACACTCTTATTAATCTATCATTCAGTAAAATAAATTTGAAAAATCACCAATTATTTCACTGACATTTTCAACCTACAACAAATTTAAGGTTGGTTATCCAGTAAATAAATTTATACATCTTGGAATTCCACCTCTCCTGCAGTATCTCTTAGCCACGCCAGTATTGCCTGAAATGTCTGAGGTCAGGAAAAAGATCTGAAGTGCACATTAAACACTGTGGTAACTCCTGGAACAGCAGCTCTCATCTTTAACTACCAATGAGAATCACCTGCTATGGCTTTTAAAAACACACATACCCAGGCCTCTCCCCAAATCATCTACCAACTGAGAACCTTAAGAGTAGGGCCTGGGCATCTGTAATGTAAATTGCACAGGTGACCACTGCTTTTACAATGCATTGTTGGCACTTGTATTTGAATAAGCTATGTTTAATTCTGGGAATTCAAAATATTTCAAAGATTGTGTCATCATCACATCATAATGGCAATATTCAAGAAGCTGAAAATATTGTATAATCTTTTTCATCATATAACTATCCCCCCTCCACCACTTCACAACAGAGGTTGGGGAACATCACCCATCAGACTGATCAAATGCCGTCTAAACAGAGCTGCCTTTTCTCTAGTTACATGCATCAGACAACTGACTCTTATTTTAATGGCTAATCTTTAAACTTCTTTGCCTTTCAGATTTGATACACTATAAATCAAGAGAAATAATGTCATCGAACTGAGTTACCTGAAAAGAGATAATCTTATGACAAAGAAACTAAAGTCTGTCATAAATAGATCTTATTGGAATAGAATCATAGAAATCCTCCAATGCTTTTTATCATAACATTCTTTAGGTACAACTTAAATCAATTTAGCAAAAACTGATAGGCAATAGAAGACTACTATGTTCTCTCATTTTTTAAAAGTGTTGCTGTCATAGTCCACAAAAATATTGATAGGGACACATAGAAGTTAAGACCCCTAACTAAGACTGCATTGTCTTTCTCTCTCTCTTTTTTTTTTAAGAGACAAGATCCCCTCTGTCGCCCAGGCAAGAGTACAGTGGTGCTATCATAGTTCACTGCAACCTCAAACTCCAGGGCTCAAGTGATCCTCCTGCCTCAGTCTCCCAAGTTGCTGGGACTACACAGGCATATATCACCATGCCCAGCTAATTTTTTATTTTTTTAAAGACAGGGTCTCACTATGTTGCCCATGGTGGTCTTGAATTCCTGGCCTCAAGCAACCTTCCCCTTTCTGTCTCCCAAAGTGCTGGAATTACAAGTGTGAGCCATCACACCTGGCCCTTTTTTTTTTTTAAGACTCTATTTTCCAGTAAAAATATCACTTTCAATTCAAATTTATCAATATTAATCAAGTTGCCAAAATCATCCTGTCAGCAGATCTATAATCAAGTTCACTTCTGAATGATTTTAAATGTTTTCATCTTGTTTATGACCCAATTTTAGATGCCTAGTTTTCTTTTCCAGGAAAACAGTGAGAGACATTCATTAGTCAGATAACTCTTTATTAAAGTGGAACATACGTTCCTTTGAGATCATGACAGAGAACACATATCAAACATTTTAATAAAATGAAAATTTTTGCTATTTGTATAAGATGCAAATAAAAGTTAACATACAATTTTTACTACATTTGCCTTTAAACATTTTGAGTGCGAGATACATCTCATCCTTCAATTATACTGTACATCTAAAAGATACATCATAAATCTTTCACAGGATTCTTCCTGGCAGAGTCACATAAAATTAAACACTGAAGTCTTTTCCCTTGTCTTCTCCTTTGTTAAAACGATGCTGACACATAACATATAGGAGGTTTGAAGACTTAATTTTAATACATGTGTACTAATATATCAAGATTAGACCTAGATTAATGACAAAAGACACCAGAAGAACAAAATAGGCCGTTGTCAAAGCTATTTTTAAAATTTTATAAACTAACAGAACTTTGAAAACCTAGGTATTTTCCTGAGAGTAATTCAGGACTATTGTGTCTCTTCAGATTATTTGTTCTCATGTTATGCAAAATGAAACAATGAAATTGGATAATAACAATTTATTTTCTAGGTAAGAAGCACTTCAACAACTTTTGTAACCTATTGGCTTCAAACTTGTAAAGAAACTTTTTTACTAAAGAGAGTTTACTAACTAATATAAAGTAGCATGAGATTACACACATTGCTACCACCAATATGAGCTGATTCTAAGCTATTCATGGAGTATATTTTAGGTACATTGTCAAAGGTAAAAATAAACATAATTATTTGACCAGAAACAAATCTTGCTATAATATATAGCAAGACTTTAGCTGTATTCAGAAACTTTGTATCCTTCACTTGTCACCACAAAATTGCCTGGTCATAACTTAAGACAAAAAAGGCATTTTCAACTGTGGAAATATCTCAAAATATAACCTAAACCCCAGATAAAATTATCAGAAGAGCCAAGAGATCCACAAAAGTCCAGTGTTTGACACAACCCTTCAACAATGCTAGGTCTGAAAAAACACGAAACTCCAGACCATGGATCTTCTTCTACCCAGTACTAATCAGCCAGACTGAAAGATCTGCAAGACACTGAACCTTACACCTCTTCTTTGGTATCTATTCCAAGTAGTAGTTCTTGAAATAAGATACTATACACTCCACAGCATCTTGTGCTGGTGGGCACTGAAAATGCTGTGCCCCAATTATTTAAAATAATCCTGAGTGGGCCGGGCGCGGTGGCTCACGCCTGTAATCCTAGCACTCTGGGAGGCCAAGGCGGGCAGATTGTTTGAGCTCAGGAGTTCGAGACCAGCCTGAGCAAGAGCGAGACTCTGTCTCTACTAAAAAAAATAGAAAGAAATTATCTGAACAACTAAAAATATATAGAAAAAAAAAAATTAGCCAGGCATGGTGGCGCGTGCCTGTAGTCCCAGCTACTTGGGAGGCTGAGGCAGTAGGATCGCTTGAGCCCAGGAGTGTGAGGTTGCTGTGAGCTAGGCTGATGCCACGGCACTCACTCTAGCCAGGGCAACAGAGTGAGACTCTGTCTCAAAAAAATAATAATAATAATAATCCTGAGTGAAAGACATCTGTCTTCTACTTTCAAGGAAATTGAGGACAGGTATCAAAACCAAAGAAAAGATGGTCCCATGTTCAATAGATTCCTGCCAAAATCTAATAAGGAGTGAGAAAACAAATACATGTCTAAAATAGGCTCTCTTATTTTTTGGAAATACTACGAAAATTTCACTTGATTTCAATCACTAAATCATATACCTTTAGAAATAGTTTTTAATGAGAGAGCTCAGATTTTGAAGTCAGGTATATACCAGGTTTAAATCCAGTTCGTCCACTTCTTTGTTCTCCAATCTTGGGCCACTTAATCACTCTAAGCCTTAGTCTCCTCATTTATAAAAATGGGAATAATAATAACAGAATGCATAGATGCTGTGAGGATTTGAGATATAATTAATGTTAAATAATAAGCATTGACAAGTATGTGGCAAAATCGGAACCCTCATATACTGCTGGTGAAAATGTAAAATGGTGTAACAACTTCGGAAAATAGTTTAGCAGTTCCTCAAATGGTTCAACATACAGTTACTATACTACCCAGAAATTCCGCCTCCAGGTATATACCCAAGAGAAATGAAAACACGTACGCATGAAAAAACTTTACATGAATGTTCATCACAATCTTATTTATTATAGCAAAAAGTGGAAATACCCAAATGTCCACTGACTGATAAATGCATTAATAAATGTGGTATATCCATACAATGAAATATTATTTAGCAATAAAAAGAAATGAAGTACTGATACATGCTACGATGTTGATGAACCTTGAAAACATGCCAAGTGAAAGAAGCCAGTCACAAAGGAACACATATTGTGTGATTCCATTTACACAAAATGTCCAAAATAAGCAAATCTATAGAATCAAAAAGTAAACCAGTGGTTGCCTAGGCCTGGGCAAATGGGGAAAAAAGGGCTAGGTGATGGCTAAGGGGTACAAGACTTCTTTTTGGGGTAATAAAAACGTTCTAAAACTGACTGTGGTAACAGATGTACAACTCTGTGAAGATACTAAAAGCCACTGAATTATACACTTTATATTGGTGAATTGCATGATACGTAAATTATATTTCAATAAAGCTGCTCTAAAAATTCCTGTGTTACAGTGTATATATAATCATATATGAAATACCCAAACTCATATCCAAAAACAGAGGATTAAGATCATATAGACATTAAATATGTATAAATACATCATCTTAATTATGTATTTAAAGATAATACAATATCTTCCTTGAATACATTTGAGAAGCATACTTCCATTTCCAACCATGGGGAAATAACTGATAGCAGACTGCCCTCCCCAGGTAATATGTATAAAACTGGACAAAATATATGACTTTATTAGGTACTAAACAACAGGCAGCACAAGACGTACATACCATTCACTCCAGTGTTCTGCCTGTGACACTTTCCCAACTACACCACAGGGAGGTAGAGCCTAAGCCCAAGCATGATGCTCTCACTGAACTAAGATACAGATATCAAAGTTCTGGGTTACTGCAGGGTAGCTATTAATAGAATTTATAAGACAGGGTGCTGGAGAAAAGACAACAATGCAAAGGGGTGGCCGCAGAAGTCTGCATGGGGATTCCTTGAGTGCCCTTGGCTGAGGGTTGTGCTACACATAAGCCAGGGCAGGACTCCATGAGGCCTAGTAGAGTTGCTGCTGGAGGCCTGAGAGCTAAACAGATACAAGAGGTGGCTCTCTGCTGGAAGACATTGGAATTCCAGTCCATGTGGAATAGAGAGACATTGCTGCACACCTTGGGCACTCAGGCATTCAGCTAAAACCCTAGAAAAGTCATACACTGGAATAAAGGCCAAGTGTTAGAACAAAAACCAAAACTTAAATACAATTGCCACACATATGATAAAAATCCTGGAAGTATCAAAAACAATTTCATGCCTGCCAAAACAAAACTCAACATTCTTTAAAGAAAGATAATACAATGACATTCCTATAATGTTTCATCCACAATGTCCAAATAATCAAAAATCACTAGATATGCAAATAAGCAGGCAAATTTGACCCGTATCAGGGGGAAAAAGCAGTCAACAGAAACAGATGACAAGATGATTCCAATGTTGGAAACAGCAGGAAAGAACTTTAAAACAGCTATTATAAATACACTCAATCACTTAAAGGCACAATATCACAAATGAAAACTTCACTGAATGGGTTTAACAGTAGATTGAAAACTACAAAAGAAAGGACCAATGAACCAGAAAACAGATCAATAGAAATTACCCAATTTGAAGAACAAAGAATATTCTCAGTTTAACATAAGTGTAATTGGAGTCCAAAGAAAAAGAGAGTGAGAATAGGGCAGAAAAATAATCTTTGAAGAAATAATGGCCAAAAGTTTCCCAGGTTTTTTAAAAAACATCAACCTATGGATCCAAAAAGCTCCAAACAAGATAATTACAGTCACCACACTACTCATATCACATTCAAATTGTAGGAAATCAAAGGGCAAAGAAAAAAAAGCTATCAGGCAGGGGAAGGCACATTACATAGAAGTAAACAGGAGTATAAATAATAGCTGACTTCTCATCAGAAACAATGAAGGCCAAAGACAATGTAGCTTCCAACTGTCAACCCAGAATTCTATATCCAACAAAAATATCCTGCAAAAATGAGGGTGAATTTCAGATAAATGAAAGCTAAGAGAATGGTTGGCAGCAGAATTGCACTAAAAATGCTGAAGGAAGCTCTTCAGGATGAAAGGAAATGATACCAGATAGAAACTCAAACCTGTATGTTGGTCTTAGGAAGTAAAGAAGAGAATCAGAATTGGTAAATATAAAAGACTTTTTTTCTTCTCTTAATCTCTTTGAAAGATAAAGCAAAAGTAACACTGTATTATGAGGTTTATGAAGTATGCAGCACAAAGTCTGGGATGCAGTAATTGCAATTAGACTATTGTAAGGTCTTATGTAAAGCAGTACAACATTAACTCTAAGCAGACAGTGATAAATTAAGAATGCATGATGTAATCCCTAGAACAAGCACTTTAAAAATAGAGGAATAACTAAAAATGCAAGGGAAGAAATAAAATGGAATAATAATAATATTCAATTATTAATAATTCAATATAACTAAGGAAAACAATTACATACAATACCACTTTTAGTAAAAAAGACCAAACAATTCCCCTATAGAAAAAGTTGGCTAATAATGCAAAATGGATTTTACAACAGAAACAATGTTTTAACTGATGACTATGACACAAAATCTTTGCATAACAATAGCTAAAATAAAATTTGAGACTGGACAGGACTCTAACCACCTAATATGTTTGCTTGTGTGGGAACATAAGAATTCCACAATGCAAAAAGAAAGGAACACAGTAGTACATAAAGCCTGTTTCTCCAACTCTGAGCTACAACCAACTGGAAACCAGTCATTTTATGAAGGAAAGTTTACTAATCAAGTATGCTTAATACTTGTACATATTAGAAATAAATTTTAAAGTCTATTAATAATGAAAATAACTTCACTAAAAACTAATTAAAAGCCAAAAATGGCATTTTAGTTCAAATAATATAAACTTTTACAATATCTGTTATGTTTAACAGATATGCGATAAAGTAACCAATATTACTGAACCATTTAATTTTAGTTTTGAGAGTAGGTAATATTCACATAGTTTAAAATTCAAAACATACAAAAAAGGATATACGATAAAAAGTCTCTCTGTCCCCTCCTTCCATGCCCCAGCCACCCATAAGAGGAAAAACAAATATCACTACAATATAATCAGGGGATATATATACCAATAGTTTCCTGTGGGACTTCAGACATGGTAACACTTTTCATAACACCAGAAATAACATTTTCTTTTTGAATTGGGATTATTTTAAAGCTCGCAAAACAGAAAACATCTGGATGAAAAGAGATTCACGTATGAATGCCAAAAAGGAGATCAAATGGAATAAAGCATGACCAAGGAATACTGCAAGAACACAACAAAATGAAATAAACAAAAATATCAGCTAGATTCTATAAATTAGTCCTGACCAACACATGACAGAAAATCTGCACAAGTGGAACAAAGAACATGGTTACAAGTTTCTGTTCCTAGTTCCCAAATTAGTCACTGAAAGGCCAGCAACACAAACCAGACTTACAAAACTAACTCCTTCTTATGCATCAGATCATTCCTGAAGACTGACACCAACAAAACAAGGCATCTTTGGGACTCCAATGAACATCTGAAGGACTTACAAAGAAAAACATCAACTTACCACCATAGATCTCCTTAGGTAAAAGGCTTTATACTTTATACTTTCAAGACTGAATTGCCAATCTTCAATTATTAAGGGGCAAATTATTCAGCTAGGGATGATTCTAGCTCTTATCTGTCCTCCCCTACTTTCAGTTTAGCCACTTCACTAACGCTTTCACCAGAGAAGTAAAAGGAGTTCACTAAAAATACAATTGTAAGGCTGAGGTGGGAAGATTGCTTGAGTCCAGGAGTTCAAGGCCAGCCTGGGCAACATAGTGAGACAATGTCTCTTAAAAAAAAAAAAAAATTGCCTTGAGGGCCCTTAGACCACCATTTCTCCAAATTATCAGAAGACCAAAAGTGGCAAGATTTTTAACCACTTCTATATTCCTTAGAACAGAATTCTAAGAGGCCATTGGCCTAGTGGCCCATTACCCATGACAAATACAAAAACTTACTCCTAACCCAACATACTTAATTCAAAAGGAGTTGGGAAGAGGGAATACAAATGGTTTCTAAGGAGTCCCTCATTCCCAGTCTGTTTGAGACAACTGGAATTCCAGTGATATCCCTCCTAATCAAAACCCAACCCATTTTTTAATACTTTTATGGGAACCACTAGGAGTGAATTGGAAATGGGTCCCTGTGGCAAATAGGACAAAAGAGTAATGTAGCAAAAGCCACATTACTGCCTCCATCACCTTCTTTCTTGTTGGCAAAGATCCATCTTCCAGAAAACAATCACATCCCCAGACTCCTTCTGCAGCTAGGCATGCACGGGCATAAGAAGAAAACTGCGACAATGAGATAGAAGGGAAAATCTATTGGGATAATTTCAGGTAAAATCTGTCTTCCGTAATGGAAGAAAAGAAGGAAGGTAGGAAGGAGGCAAGAGGAAGGAGGGAAAATGAAGGAGGGAAGGCGGGAGAGAGGGAGGGAGGAAAAAATTTGCATAAGGACAAATCATCCTTTCCTCTTCTTCTTCTACCTAAAATTGTTATACAAAAATATAATGCTTGGAGTTGCAGAAGCTATCTAGCAATCGTGAGGAGAATCATTACCAACACACAGAAAGATGGAAGGTACCTAGGGCTACTGACCTTGGTGAAAGAGATTCGTTAGTATTACTTGAGTTCTTTAGCAGTTTATCTTTGAGGTCGATTTCATTTTTCAACCCACAGGTTAACTCTTTAGGGGATAAACCACAAACCATAATTTCTAAATTGATATTCTCAACTACTTAATAAATTACAGTCAACATGCATTTGCTGAGCATTTATTACATTCCACATGCTGTACAAAGATCCTTTATATGCACTATTTTGGGGTTTGGGAGGTTTTTTAAAAAATATTTTAAAGATGGGGTCTTACTCTGTCACCCAGGCTGGTGTGCAGTCATGCAATCATAACTCACCATAACCTCAAACTCCTGGGCTCAAACGATTCTCCTGCCTTAGCCTCCCGAGTAGCTGGGACTACAGGTGTGCACAACCACACCCAGCTAATTTTTGAAATTTTTATAGAGACAGGGTCTCACTATGTTGCCCAGGCTGATCTTGAACTCCTGGCCTCAAACAATCCTCCCGCCTCAGCCTCCCAAAGTGCTGAGATTACAGGCATGAGCCACCGCACCCGGCTCTATTATTTTAATTAATACGATAAGCCCATAAGGAATTATAATTATTATTATTTTACAAATGAGAAACATGAGGCTCAGAGATGTTTAAGTGACTTGCATCCAAGGTCACACAGTTAATAAGAGATTAAGAATGAGGAATCATATCCAGGTTGTATGCCCCTAAGCTAGTGTTTGTTCCAGCATCTCACATCTATCCTATGACACAGATTACCTTCATAATCTCTCATATTTATATACCTGGGTGTGGCTTGGAAAAGGTCAAGGAAAAGTGAACACAAAATTATTGGTTTTTTCTTTGGAGACAGGGTCTTGCTCTGTTGCCCAGGCTAGAGTGCAGTGGCATCATCATAGCTCATAGCTCACTGCAACCTCAAACTCCTGGGCTCAAGCAATCCTCCTATCTCAGCCTTCCCAGTAGCTGGGACTACAGGCACATGCCAGCACACCCAGCTCTTATATTTTCTGTAGAGACAGAATCTCCCTATGTTGCTCAGGCTGGTCTGGAACTCCTGGCCTCAAGAGATCCTCCCACCTTGGCCTCCCAAAGTGCTGAGATTACAGGTGTGAGCCACTGCGCCCAATGCTATTCTCTTTTAATCTTTTTCGAGACAGATTCTCATTATGTTGGCCATGCTGGAGAGCCATGGCTATTTATGGGCACGATATTAGTGCACTACAGCCTCAAATTCCTGGGCTCAAGCTATCCTCGTACTCAGCCTCCCAAGGAGCTGGGACTACAGGTGCGTGCCACTGTGCCAGCTAACACTTCTATTCTTAGCCCTAATGGTGGGTAACTTTCATTATTAGATCTTAGTTTAATTCCATCAGGAGAGTATCCTCCATTCGAGCCTATAAATCATAAAATAACTTCACCTGCAGTGGGCTGCAATGGCTATGCCATACAGAACTCAAATTTTTTAGATGTTAGGAGCAGATGAGGGGCAGATGAAGAACCTATGAATAATAGCTTATGAGCTAAGAAACCATTAAACAGCAACAGGAAGAGCAGTATTACTAAAACCCTGACTCTTTCAATTCAAGTAAGCAGTGGTCTATAACAAAAACAAATTTTTTTTTTTACAAGAGACCCTCTCAAACTATATTTCCTCCTCTGCCTAGTTAGCATTTCCTTCTTAGTCTCCCCCTCAATAACTGACCATAATATGGAAGTATATATTTAAGTTTTAAATCAATTTAGTCAGTTGAAGTTCCATGTTATCTTTTTTTAATTTTAAAATCAGGTAATCTTTTTTTTTTTTTCGAGACAGAGTCTCACTGCCTTGCCCGGGGTAGAGTGCCGTGGCATCATCATAGCTAACAGCAACCTCGAACTCCTGGGCTCAAGCGATCCTCCTGCCTCAGCCTCCCGAGTAGCTGGGACTACAGGCACACGCCACCATGCCCGGCTAATTTTTTTCTATATATTTTTAGCTGTCCGATTAATTTCTTTCTATTTTTGGTAGAAACGGGGTCTCGCTCTTGCTCAGGCTGGTCTCGAACTCCTGGGCTCAAACAATCCGCCCACCTCGGCCTCCCAGAGTGCTAGGATTACAGGTGTGAGCTACCGCGCCCGGCCAAAATCAGGTAATCTTTTTTCCCTTCTCAAATGTTATTTAGGTGTGGTCCTACTTGATCTTTTTCCTTGCAGCCCTCAGTTTAAAAGAATTCCCCCTCTCAAGGTTTACATCATTTTGAAGTTCTATTTGAAAGAACACTGATTGAGAAGCAATGATTCTTTAATGAATGAAAAAAAACCTGAGTCCAGTACCTGATCTTCTACTTCCAGTTTTCATCATATCTATTTAATAAAACACCATTGATTGCAAGACACATTATTTTACATTTCACTAAGAAAAAATGCTGTCAATTAAATTAACACAATACTCTATCACTTAGAATTTTTGTTTATACTTAATAAAAGATCTCTTTTAAACTATAGTCAGATGTTTAGCATATATTACTCTTGTGCATAATAAAAAAAAAATAACTGAAATAAATTGGCACATAAACTGGTCACACTCAGAGTCAAACACTTATGAATCACTTTTTTGAATTAGTCATTGATATCCACATTTTTCCACACATTATCATCCCCCATGCCATCAAAAGCCCAGGTGATCCAACATTTGTACTCCAACCACCGTCTCTGGGATTCCCTTTCAAGCCTGCTGATACCCATCCTGCAAGTTCTATGCGTGAAGAGACAATGACAACTGCATCACAGCCAAAAGCAACTATAAGATGCATCTTAGTTTCACAATGTCAAAAAAAAAGAGGTATAATTTACGAAACACAATAACTTCCTTTGTTACCTTAAATAAGACAACATCCTTCTCGGACTTCAATTTCCGCTAATAATAGTAGCTACCAATGCTGAATACCTACCATGCTCAGCATTTCACATCTCATTTTACTTTTACAGAAAAGCAAAAAGATAAGCACTAATCTTGTTTTATATATATGAGATAAAAAGCTCAGAAAAACTTAGAAACTTGCTCAAGATTACACAGCTAATAAGTGGCAGAGCTGGATTTCAATCTCTGGTCTACCTTCAATGTCCTCATTTTCTCCACTACTTCAGCGGTTCTCAAAATTTAATGCATATAAAAATCACCTCAGGTGATTCTTCCACAGAATGGGGAAAAAAGACTGCATATATTTGCAAATCATATAGCTGATAAGATACAGATATAAAGAACTCTTTTGGCAGGGGTGGGGGGGACAGGATCTTATTCTGTCACCCAAGCTGGAGTGCAGTGGTGTAATTATAGCTCACTGTAGCCTCGAACTTCTAGACTCAAGTGATCCTCCTGCTTCAGCTATCAGAGTAGCTGGGACTACAGGCATGCACACCACGCCTGGCTAATTTTTTTTTATTTTTTGTAGAGACAGGGTCTCACTGTGTTGCCCAGACTGGTCTTAAACTCCTAGCCTCAAGCAATCCTCCTGCCTCAGCCTCCCAAAGTGCCAGGATTACAGGCATGAGCCACTGCACCCAACCTGATATAAAGAACTCTTACAACTCAATAAGAAAAAGACAACCCAATTATAAAATGGGCAATTGAATTCAAATCAATTCAATTGATTTGAATAGATATTTCTCCAAAGAAGATATACAAATAGCCAATAAGCATATGAAAAATTGCTCAACATCATAAGCCATTAAGAAAATGCAAATCAAAGCCACTTACGATACCACTTCATATCCACCAGAATGGCAATAATCAAAGACAGACAATAAAAGGCACTTGGCAAGGATACGGAGAAATAGGAACCATCATATATTATTGCTGACGGGACTATAAAAAGGTACAGCTGCTTTGGAAAACAGTTTGAAAGTTCCTTAAAAAGTTAAACATAGAGTTACCATATGACCCAGAAATTCCACTTTTAGGTATATATCCAAGAGAAATGAAAACATGTATCCACACAAAAACTTGTACATGAATGTTCACAGCAGCATTATGCATAATAGCCAAAAAGTGGAAATAACATAAATGTGTGTCAACTGATGAATGGATTAATAAAATGTGGTATATCCATACAATGGGATATTATTCGGCAATAAAAAGGAATGAAGTACTGACACTACAACATGATGAACCTTGAAAACATTATGCTAAAAGAAGCCAGTCAAGAGAAACCACATATTGTAGGATTCCCATGTAAATACATTCCATTTCTATAGAGACAGAAAGTAGATTAGTGGTTGCTTAAGGCTGGAGAAGGTGATGAAGAGTGACTGCTAATGGGTACAGGGTTTCTTTTAGGAGAGACAAAAATGTTTTACAGTTAAATTGTGGTAATGGTTGTACAACCCTTTGAATACACTAAAAAACACTGAATGCTACACTTTAAATGGGTTAATTGTATGGTATGTAATTATGTATGATAGGTAGTCAGATCATGTTTAGATGATATGTAAATTGTATCTCAATACAATTTTTAAAAACTTTAGAACAAATTACCTCTAAAATCTCTTTCTAGATATAACAGTCTCTCGGTCTCTGAGATAATGAAAAAAAGTCTCAGAACATCTATAAACAAACTTCAGAATCCAATCCTCAGTTGACTCCTGTGAATCTACAGTTTAGAGAAAGGAACATACAGTACAGTAATTCCTCACTTGAGGTCTCTATACCCCCAGGTGTCTGCAAAGGTAGGTCAGGTGCTTCTTTAGCCAGTTTCAATTTTTCAGAACATCCACAAGAAATTACATATTCAGCCTTCTCTGGGTAAAGTTTTAAATGTCTGCCTTTGGCTGGACTCATGTTAGTGGTTTGCAAATACTAATTCAAAGCTTATTGATGGCTCAGTGTATAAAAAACAAAAAAAATATTATTAGTCAATAATATACTTTTTTTTTTTTGGAGACAGAGTCTAACTCTCTTGCCTGGGCTAGAGTGCCGTGGCGTTGGCCTAGCTCACAGCAACCTCAAATTCCCGGGCTCAAGCGATCCTCCTGCCTCAGCCTCCCAGGTAGCTGGGACTATAGGCACGTGCCACTGTGCCCGGCTAATTGTTTCTATTTTTAGTTGTTTGGCTAATTTCTTTCTATTTTATAGTAGAGACAGGGTCTCACTCTTGCTCAGGCTGGTCCTGAACTCCTGAGCTCAAGTAATCCACCCGCCTCGGCCTCCCAGAGTGCTAGGATTACAGGCGTGAGCCACCACGCCTGGCCAATAATATACTTTTTGATAGGCAAAATATTTCAAAAAATGGGACCTATGATGAGTTCCTTGGTTAAAAGCTTGGGAAACATAGATATAGAGTACAGTACACTAGTCTGGAAATTAGGACAAATAGCTTAGAGTCCACACCAATGTGATTTACTTCTTCTCACTGTGCCTCAGTTTCTATAAAATGAACAAATGTGATAATATCCACCTGACCAAAATTCAATGATTTTTTCATATTATATGATGATCTCCTAAAGATGTCTGCCAAGAAGGTAGTCCCAGGAAAGAATCTTTCTTAACTGACTCTGCTGTCACACCGTAAGGATAAACAATCCAAGAATATACAGGCTCTAATATTCAGAAACTTACTTGTAAGTGGCCTTGAAAAGCAAAGAGAGAAAAAAGAATAAACTAAAAAGAAAGTAAAGTGTGCTTTTCTACTGCTGACAGCAAAAGTCAACAGGAAACATATCAGTATAAAATCTCTCCGAAGCATGGAATGTCCCTGATTAACAACAAATGAGCTTTCTTTCCTTCTCATACTTCACTCCCAACACACCAGCTTCCAAATGCATCCCTGAAACAATTGAACTGAAGAAGGGAAGGTGAGCAAAGGAAAAATATCTGTATCATAATTGGTCTCCTCCCCTCAAAATTACAGAAAATGAGAAGTAGGTAAAGGGGTAGTTATTAGCCAAAATCCAGCATAAAATTCTCCTATTTACAGTTTAATGTGTTGTGAGGTTTGTTTTGGTTTCAGTCATAAAAACTTTTCTCTGTCTACTGCTAATTTCTTCATATTAAAAACGAAAAGCAGGCCAGGCACAGTGGCTCACACCTGTAATCCTAGCACTCTGGGAGGCCGAAGTGGGCAGATCGTTTGAGCTCAGGAGTTCGACACCAGCCTGAGCAAAAGCGAGACCCCACCTCTACTAAAAAAAAATAGAAAGAAATTAGCTGGACAACTTAAAATATATAGAAAAAAATTATCTGGGCATGGTGGCACATGCCTGTAGTCCCAGCTACTCAGGAGGCTGAGGCAGAAGGATTGCTTGAGCCCAGGAGTTTGAGGTTGCTGTGAGCTAGGCTGATGCCACAGCACTCTAGCCCGGGCAACAGAGTGAGACTCTGTCTCAAAAAAAAAAGAAAAAAAAAGCAAATCAGAAACCTAACCTCATGTTTTAGTAGGTAATAATATAATATTCTATTCACAACTATACAGGAATGAAGGGATTCATTCCATTAATTTAACACAAATAGAAGAACTCACTGACTCCTTTAAAATAATAAAGAGTCTATTAATCCTTGCAGTGCCAACAATCTCTGCATTTACATATTATATATAAATAGAGATATACTGTACATCAAATAGCATAGCACATTTAAAGTGCGCACATGAATCAAAGTATAACACAAGGTGAACAGATACTCCTACAGCCCCCTACAAACAGAGCTTATAAAATATCTCACCTAAGAACAAATAAGGTACATTTAAATATAACCAGTCACATTCATTTAACAATTCTGCCAGCCTAAACAAAGGGTACAAAGACATAAAAATGAATAAGAGCCCCTAATCTCAAGGAATTCACATGAGGGGGGAAGCTAGAAGCATGTGCAAAATTAAAATCTTCTGAGACCACAGAGAACAATAAATTTGCAATTAGTGGTAACCAGAATTTACCAGTGAAAAAGTTAGAGGAAGGGTATCAACAGGCAAAGGGAACAGCACAAACAAAGGCATGAATGTAGAGTGCACAATTAGATAACCAGGCATCCTGAGTGGCCAGAGCAGAGGGAATAAAAAGGATGCATGGGCATGAAATGGTAGTATATAATTAAGCTAAGTAGTAATCAAGTAAGCTTGCAGCTAGGTCTCAGAGAACCATAAATACCATGACAAAGTGTTCAGCCTTTATCCAGAAGGCCACAAACAGGTGATATATAATAAATAATATTTTTAGAAAGCTAACTGGTAGCAACATAGATGACATATTTAAAAAGAGTGATGGGGAATGGAAGATATGAGGACAATACTGCAATAATTAGGATATTAATGTAAAAACACAAGTGAAATGTAATGGATCAGCAATTAATACAAACTGAACAACAGCAGCAGAAACAATGGCCTACATCAACTTAGCTTAGATGTGTGCCACATCTTACACACGCTGTCAGTTGATCTGCACAACCATTGTGAACAGAGGCCATTACTGCCTCATTCTACAAATGAGAAAACTGAAGTTTAGAAAGATTAAATCATTTCCAGAAATCAGCACAGAAAGCAGGTGACAGAGCCTGGACACAGACTCAGGACTGTCTGACTCCAATGTCCATATTCCTATAAGCTCCTGCACCAAGGTACAGGTAATAGGGGGAAAAGAGAAAAGATTACAATCAAGAAGTCTTTAGAAGATATAATCAACAATACTTACTGGCCATTGACCACCCACATCCCACATGGGATTTTCACTTACACACTAATTTTGCCATCCTGAACTGCTTCTGAAAATTTATTACTTTTCTCATCTAGAGATTTCTACTAAAATACCTTAGTTCACCTAACATGTTAAAAACCTTGAATTTTTAACCATATGAAAAGTTTCAGATATCTTACACAGGAACTTTTAAGTCTAAAAATTTCCTTGTGTCCACAAGAAGTAAAGAAAAAAACAGACAAATACGAAATTAAAATGGAGCACTTTTCAGTCACAAAACAACTTGATGTGTCTTGATATATCGAAGTTGACTGAAAATAGATTCATATGCCTTAGTCAGAAACCCTGCAAAGACAGTTATACAACACAAATGTTCATAAATAGTGTGTAAGTTAAATATGGGGGAGAAAAAAAGGAAACCCTTAAACTAAAATCTTTGGGCTATAAACAGTCCAGCCATCCAAACATATATAATTTTATCGTAACATATCGTAACATATAGTTAATATTTTTCATGAAACCAACATGAAGTTACTGTGCTACAAGAAAAATAGGCAACTGATGAGGCTTCCAGACTCAATTCCAATCTGATAAATGTATTACTAAAGGAAAATAAGAATTGTAACCACTGTTTCAACATACAAATCATCTTCCATCCTTTACAAAAATATCTTTGTTGAACTTTCAGTTTGTATTACAGAACTGTTAAATAAAATAAGTGGTATTTCTTTCAATAAAATAAGTCATGCTTCCCTCTATAAAGATACAGATCTTCACAATGTTAGCGAGATGTCTTATCTATTAAATTCAAAGTCATCTTGATTATGAATATAGGTAACTTTAATAATAAAATAAAATATGATAAACATACTTCTCACTGAATTTAACACTCAAAGACAAAGTTCTATTTGTCATATTCTAACAAACAGTGCTAGCATATAATCACCTGGGGTTGACCAGCTCAACCCCAGATATTAACCATTAACCACAGGTATTGGTTTAAAAAACTACATTAAAATCGTTAAGGTCAATAAATAATTTTACAATTCAGTGGAAAGATTATTTAAATAAGAATTTCTACTTCAATGATATAATTTGACTGATAGGCTTTTAAGGTCCTTGTGTTTTCATAACAGTTATATGTACATTATAGGATCCCCCACTGAAGGAAAAAGTTTGTATTGTGTTAGTTCCAGTTATAATTTCCAGCTGAGTCAAAGTTCTAACAGCCTTCAAGCAGGAAATCCAAAAGGAAATTCCATCATCAGTTCCTGAGGCTTGGTAACTCAAAGATTCTTTGAAACACAGATATAAAAGTTCTTAAACTATTTACTATAACCTTACCTCATATCTTCAAGCAAATCACATTCTGCTTGATGTTTGGCTTGAAGTTTTGTCATCTGCTCAACTTGAATGTTTTTCAGTTCTTGTGTAACTTTCACCTAAAATATACCATATATTTATGAAGGCCTTACTTCAACTTTAACAAAAAAAGAAAACTGCTTTTAAGGAAAATACTTCATATTTGTCAGAATATATATCTCTTGCTCGCCTCTCCCCTGAAGACCATAAATCCATTATTAGCCATCTAGTTTTATTTACTGAAGATACTTAATGAAAAAACTAGCCAAATAACCTGAAACAGAGGCTGAATGAAAATACATGGGTATAAAAATTACAAATTAAAGAGGTGCAAAACAAACTGCCAGTCATTCCATTTCATGCACAAGCTCAATACGTATCTAGGCGTTCTTAGAGTTTTAAAAGAGCCTATTTCTCCCAAAAAGGATTCAAAGGCATTAACCCAGAAGAGGGAAGCAGAGTGTAGATGGCAGATGGGAGCCTAAGAATACCTAACACCTAATGACCGAAATTTACACAATCATGAAATAATATGCATGAATTGACCACATAAATTATTCCATAATGGCTGCGAGAAAGCACAGTGTCTCAGGATGATGCCCTCCACTCACTGACAGCGCATCAAATCACAATCTCTTTCTCACAAAGGAGAAAGCAAAAGTGACCTTCCAGCATATGCAGTGCTTTTAAACTACCCCAGCAAGCCGGTCCCGTGGCGGCTCCACTTCAAACAGCGAGAACAGCAAATGCCAGCTGGCTAGAGCCTCGCCCCCCAGGCCGGGACCCCAGGGTTCGAGGTTACGTCTGGAATCCCGGCCGCCAGAGTGGGACTACCCGGAGGGATAGGGTGCGTGTTCGAAAGAAAAAGACTCCCTTAACTGGAGAAACCCCGATTAAGAAAGAGAGAAAGGAGGAAGCAGACATTCGGCAAATGTTTGCCCATGAGGGGAGGATAGAACGGCCTCCTCCAGCTAGTGCCCAGAGTAGACGCTCAGTATCCATCTGCAGGATTAAAAAGACAAGGACATAGCCTCGGCCCCTGGAAAAGCTGCGGAAAGGCGCAGTGGGGAAGCTGCTGACAAGCCCGGAGCACCCGTCACTCCCACCCCTAGCCATCCAAGCCCGGATCGCAATGCACACGCCACGCACGGCCTTGTTCTAGCTTTCCTAGGGACAGCACCGCCGCCTCCTTGCCCCCTAGGCGGGGGGGTGGGGCGCGACGGGAGGAAGGCAGGACCTGTCGATCCCCAATTTGTTTTCCCCTGGGCTGGGGAGGCAGTGACTATTCCAACTTCTTTTCGCCTCGTGGGAAAAGCAGGCCAAACCTTAAGGCAAGGCTTGAAACAAATCCCCCGCAAATTTGCAAACGGGCGGGGGTGGGGACAAGCGGCTGGAGGACTCAAACCTGGTGCAGACTAAACAATCACACACGCACAAGGCACTGCAAAGCTGCAGAGACTACCCCGCCTCCCCTCAGTGCAGCCCCGAGAATGCACTTTGCAACGGACAGCACTGCCATGCGCGCACGCACACACAAATGCACACCTGAAACTCTTGTGAAATGTCTGGGGGTCTCCAGTGCAGAGGACAAGCCCCAGCCGCCCGAAGGTCAGAAAGGCACCTCACGCGCGCGCTCCCCTCTAGGAGCCGGCGGCAACTCGGTGACAAGCGCTAGGCGAGAGCGGTCACGGCCCCTTGCGGGAAGAGGGAGGCGGCTCAGCGGTCGCCCCAGCCGCGTTCATTGTACGCATCGCCCCAAAACCCGAAAGCCCCCCAGCTGCGCCCTTACCTTCCTCGGCGGTGGCTGCATGATGCTGAAGGGACATCAATCCTCCCACGACGGCAGCGTTAGCAAGGGCCAGGAGGAAGAGGAGGGTGGGAGAGGAGGGGGCGACCCAGGGAGCGGGCGCGCCCGTGTATGTGTGTGTAAAAGGAGCGCCTAAGGAGAAGGACTGGCCCCGGACGGAGCAAGGCCGGCGGGCGACTGGAGGACCTGGGTCGGAGAGGTAGTGTGAAGAGAAGGGGGAGGAGCACCGGGAAGGCCTGGGGCCCGGGCGGCCCGGGGGGTGTGTGAGGAAGGAGGCGGAGACCGAGAGGGGGCGGAGGCCCCGGAGCGGGGGCGTGAGGGTCTCCCGGCTCGCCGAGCGGCGGGTGAGGAGCTGCCGCGTTGTCCGCAGTCCGGGTCTGCTGCCGGCTCTGCTGCTCCAGGCAGCCGCGACGGCCCCCACCCCACCCACTCAGGCAGTCCAGCCCTCGCTGGGCCCAACGCCCCCGCCCGGCCCGGGGAGGAGGAAGGCGGCGCCGCACTCCCCGCTAGGGCTCCACCACTCAGGCCACGGGAATTTCCGGCCCCACCGCGAGGCGCGGCGCCCCGCTCCGGCGGCGGAGGGAACCGCTCAGTCCAGAGCTGGGTTCGAGGGGCAGGCCAGGCGGCAAGGAGGGAACGGGGCCGCAGCGCGAGCCTTCGTATAGCGGCGGGGAATGGGGGGAACTAACGGATTGCTCGGGGATGGGAGGGATAGAAAGGCTAGCGGAGAGCAAAAATCCCCCCTTTCTCGCCGAGAGTGGCACATTCCAAACGCCTCCTGTCCCCCCTCCCCCACACTATGAGCCAGCCGGGGGCTTCCCGCGCGCTTTCCCGCCAGCCCTCCGCAGCGCGCGCCTCCAGTCGGGGGCGCGCACGTGGGCTGGAGAGGGCTCTGCGCCGACGCACGCGCACAGGCCGCCCCCGCCTCCTGCCTGGCTTTGCGGCTGTAGAGTATGTGTGTACGGAAGGGCAGGGGGGCGGCTCTCTCTCGTAGTGAAATTTTTGCATTGGGGAGGGGGTAGCATGCCTGTGGAAGTAGGAGAATTCCATTTTTTGCTTCCTTTCTGTCCCCCAACATCCTTGTCTCCCTGCCAGCTAGATGTTCATGAAGGGGGCGAGCAAGGACAAGTCCTTTTGCGGCTGGCCGATTGCGATTGTGGGGCGGAAAGGCAGTTGCCAGGCAAAGGAGAAAACAGCTCTCTACTACAGGGCATTCAAGTCAAAGATCGCGGACTCTTGTGCTGGAAGGGAGCTGAGAGGTCATTAAGGCCAGGGCCCCCATTTCACAGATGAGGAGGCTAGTGCCCGTAGAGTGAAGACTTTCCGAAGGTCACACAGCAGGACCAAAATCTCTGGGTCAGGAAGGGTTCTGTGGATTATTTATTTTAAACAAAAAAAAAGGTGCAGGATGATAACCATGAGGAAAAGTAGAGGAGGCAAGAGGGGCCATGGAGGAAGGCTTTGTCCGGGAGTCAGGCCCTCTCTGTGCCAGTCCACTCTGCCTGCCCCTGACCGGCTGGGTGAGCTCCGGCTTCCTCATATGCCAATGAGGGTGCTCATCTAGGCAAGGTCCCCCCAACACACAGCTTCCTGCTCTGTCCAGACCATCTACAGGGAGGGGTATTAGCCTCCCTTGGGGTCCTTGAAAGAGTAGAAATACCTCTTCACCATACCCAGGGAGTTGTTCTGAGCCACAGGGATGTGTGGAGGATGAGCTGATTGCTCGGCAGTTTTTTCAGAAGTTGGGGTTCCAGACACCTCAGAAATACAGTTGGGCAAAAGATTGGAAGGTGAATGAAGCCTGGAAAGACCCAAGTAGCCTGCCAGGCGATCACATGGCCAGAAATTGGGAAGATGGAACTTGAACTCAGGTTGTTTACATTGAGTTAGCATAGATTCTTATAAAGGAAAGTGATAAAATCAGAGCTATGCTTGAGTCAAATTAATCTAGAGCTGTGTATGAACTAGGAGACCAGTCTTCCTATTTCTAGTTTCAAAAGTCAGCCCTTCAACAGAATCCTTAATTAGACTAGAGAAGGCCTGGGTCTGGGTCAAGGGAACAGGTGGGTGTGTAGACCCAGGGCCCTGACAGCTGTGGGGCAGCAGCTAAAGCCCAGGCCAGAGGTAGATGGGCTGAGCTCCTGTCTCAGCTGCACCATCAGTTCATTATGAAGCCTTGGGCTAGTCAGTTTTACCTCTTTCAACCTTTGTTTTCTCACTTGTGTAATGGAGGTATAATAGCAGCCGCACGGGCTTATTGTATTAAATAGAATTTCTCCTCCTGCAGGGCCTGGCACATAGTGTTTAATAAATGCTCATCAATTCATCATTCAAAAAATATTTACTAAGGTCCTTCTTTGTGTCAAGGCTGTGCCAGGCACTGGGCATATAGGGGTGAGCAAGATAGAATCAGCCCAGGCCTTCACCAAGCCTGAATTCCAAACCAACCATTCCATGAATGTCACTAGGCTAGTGGAAGAAGGGTAACACAGTCCTTGCTTAGATGCGGCATCCTGCACATAGCAGGTGCTTAACAAAGATTTGCTGAATCCTAGTCCCGAGTGTAACTGGTCTTGCCCAGAGACCTCCACTTCTCTCAGGAAGTGACTTCTGGGGTATAAAGGTGCTGGGTGTTAGGAGACTTGGGATCCAGCCTCCACCACTGATCTGTTGGGCCTTCTCTGGGCCTTGGTACCCAACTGCAGAACAAGGTGGGTGAGTGAGCCTAGAACTTAGTAGGCTTTTCACAGATAAAGTCAGACCCTCAGCTTTATTTTATGGAGGGCATCCTCCACCTGATTTGCCATCATTCTAAAGCCAGGAGTGGCACTGACTTTCTGGAATGATTTCCTTTGGAGGTATTACAAGGAGCTAAGAGCAATACCAGATGGGGTTACCTGCTAACTCCTTTTTCAAAAATGTGATTTTTAAAAAATATATTTTAATATTTACCAAGTATCTTTTCCAAACCCTAAACTTGCATATTATTTTTATGAGCTAATCTTCACTATAACCCTATGAGATAGTATTGTTTTCTTCATTTCTACAGATAAAGAACTAGAAGCTCAGTGAAGATAAGTGACTTGCCCTGAAGTGATGGATTTGGGAGCAGAACCCAGTTCTCTCATGAGGAATGTCCTTCTATGAAGAATTTTCAAAGGAATTGGGAGTGTTCACGCAGGAAAAAAGCAGACTTAGGAGGATATAATCAATTATGTTACAAACTCCACCAGACAGGGCAAGGGGTTTCTGTGATTTATATAAGCCTGACTTAAAATGTATCATTTTGAACAAAGCTGGGGACTTCCAGAGCCTTGCTCCTGCAATGCAGGCAAGCACCCCGTTACCAGATCTCTTGAGATTCTTTAGGGGAAATGCTGCAGAGCAGCATGTGCTGTGGCCCCAAAGACAGAACTGGGGCAAGTCTTAACTGTGTCTCAGGAAGGAGGTTTTCCAGGCAGATCTGCCCCTGGAGGGTAAGCTCCCCGTCCCTGGGGCTGTGCGAGCAGGTGCTGACTTCTACCAAAGAGGCCACAGATAGGATTCTCACCCTGGAAAGAAATTAATAACAGCTCCCATTTATTTTGCCTCTTCATGTTTCAAGCATTGAAGTAGGCATGTTATTTACATTGTTTCCAACCCTCACAATAACCCCTTGTGGTACATATGACCCCATTTCACAGATTTCACAGACTAAGGCTCAGAAGTGAAATGACCTACCCAAGGTCACATAGCTAGTGAAGGAGAACGAGGCCTGTTCCCTGGCTCTGAAGGTGTGCTCTGCCTCCAGTGTGCTACAGTTCAGTCTCCCAGAAAGAATGTTATTCTAAGGTTGTCAGAGCCAGGATCAAAAGCTGGCCTGGAGCAAGTATATGAGTGGGTGTTTGAAGACCAGCTATTCTGATATTCCACAGGGCTTCCTGGAGAAACTGCAGGGAGGCAAAGTGTGCAGCAGCCCTTTAGTATGGCTAGCATACAAGCAGCACCCCACTCCTAGTCCAGAGCAGGCACCCAGGACAAATTAACACTCCATTCAAGGCTCTCCAGTGAAGGTGGCCACCAGTCCACCTGCCCACACTGTACCACGGCACCGCCCACCCTTCCTGCAGCTGAGGTCCACAGCCCTCTCTACTCCCTCTTCCTCTGTGTCATTATCCCCCACTCACATTGGCACAGGCTACTCAGGAATGCTTGTCAGCAGGTCCAGATGCCAGCCATTCCCTGCCTGAGCCCCACCAAGCCCAGCTGGGGATGCTGCTGCAGACAGTGCAATCTAGCATTATATGCGGGGGGACCCCACCCCCATTCACCTCCTCAGACCCCCAGTCATCTTTCCCCACCCCCACTGCCCACTTTGCTCCTCCCTGAGCCAATTCCACCAGTCAGACTTGGGTGGGAATATGCCTGTCTCCTCACTGGTCAGCTCTCAGGACAGAATCCCAGCACAGTGGAATGAAGCTTCAAGATGGGTGGCCACCTGAGGAAGGCAGGGGCTCTCCTAGGACATACCGAAAGTTTGTGGCAGAACTAAGCCTTTAATTCCATCCAGTGTCACTCATCAAGCCCCTTATTCTGGGTTTAGTCATAGGCAGGTCCCTGGGGTGACCCAGGCCCTACCTGCCAGGAGCTCTCAATCTCAACACATGGACCAAAGGTCACAGCAGTGAGTCGAGACATGCATGGCCAGGGGTGTCACAGGGACCCAGATCCCATCAGGTGGTAGCAGAGAATAAAGGCCAGAGGCAAGCCCTAAGAGGCAGGCACCAGGACAGGAATTACCCTCTCAAGTAAGTGGTGCCCCTGCCAGGAAATATTACAACTCAGGGGATGGGGGGATGAGAATTCAGTCCCAGGGATATGGGAGTTGCTGACAGGCATATGGTTTTGACATCAGGAGGCAGGAAGCCACAGTTCTAATCCTATCTTTGCCAGGTACTCGCTAAGTGTGACTTCTGACACATCACTGTCCTCTCAGCCTTGATTTCCACATCCGTAAAATGGGAATAACAAACTCTGTCTTCCTCCTAGAGCGGCTGTGCAGGTTAAATGAAGTAACAGGACGTCATCTATAGGGAGCTGAGAAGCCATGTAAGCAAGTGACTGCTGATCGTGGGGTGCATCCGTGACTGAGTGACTGCCTGTATTGGATACTGATGGGAGCCTTCCTCCTGGAGCTGCACTGTAAGTACACCTCTGACAGCTAGGCACCCATGAGTAAAACAGTCAAGTTTGGGTGGAGGGGTGAGGTTACAGGGGGGTTGGGTAATGAGTTAGAAGTCTGGTTCCTCCTCTGCGTAGCTTTAAATTCTTAATCACATCTTGAAACCTCTCTTGAGCTGTGTTCCCTTGTCTATAAAAGGAGGGTAATGGTTCTTTGCAGGGTCGTGGTGGGAATTAAATGAGAATGTTTACATAAAGTGCCTGCAACTGTGCTTGCCCACAAATGTGAGTTTCCTTTGCTGAGTTTTTCTTCTGTTTCTCTTCATTTTACTCTGGTTTTATTTATAAATTAAAAAATAAAACAGAAACCAGGTCAGTGGCTCATACCTGTAATCCTAGCACTTTGGGAGGCTGAGGTGGGAGGATCACTTAAAGTCAGGAGTTCGAGACCAGCCTGGGCCAACATAGCGAGACCTGGTCTCCACACAAATATTTTTAAAAATTAGCCACCTACTTGGCTGAGGCAGGTGGATCACTTGAGCCCAGGAGTTTGAGGTTGCAGTGAGCTACAATGACACCACTGCACTCTAGCCTGGGTGACAGACCCTGTCTCAAAAAAATAAAACAGAGACAAGGGGGGAAACAAAAATGAAACAAAAAGAGGAATTCATATGGGGGAAATTGAGCCCAACTAGAGGCCCAGTTCTGCTCCTTACTCATTATGAGGACCTGGGAAGTCCCTGCCTCTCCCTCAGCCTCGGTTTTCACATCTGTAACACTAGGGGTTCCACCAGAGAGTTTCTTCAAGGCCCAGCCTGGGAGGCACAGGATGCTCTCAGTCTTTGAGCTCCTTCCATGGAGAGGACCCTGCAGGCCGAGCTGGGGAAGCAGGGTCAGGCAGGGACCAGGGAGGGAGATCAGACTTGGGGAGGGCCAGCAGCATAGGGAGGTGGCAGCTCTGTCACCACCATGGGCTGGCCTGTGAAGGGAGCAGGCCCTGCCCAGGAAAGCTGCCTGCCTGTTTTCCCACAGGCTCCCCAGTTAATGCCAAAACAAAACACACTTGCCTGCTCCCTGCCGGAGGGCTGGCAGACATCCTGGCATCGTGCCTCTCCTCCATGGGCATCGCCCTTCCCCTGTCTGTGGCACCACCCTCAGCCAAAGTTTGTGGAGAGGAACCTCCCCAGGGTCTACACTCCCCCTCCCATTTTTTGGCTTTCCTAAGTGGACACCTCCAATTCCTACACCTGCCTGTCTTCCCCGTACTACCTTGGCCCTGAGATGTGATCTACTTCTCACTAGGGTGCTGTGGGCAGAGCATGTGGCATCAGAATGCCGGGAGCTGCTGTCCGTCACTATGGGAGGGAATTCCCCAGCTTGAGAAAGCTCTTCCAACAGAAGGGAGCAGGTGGTGAGTCTCCCTGAAGAGGCAGACGCTGCCAATGCTGTAGGCAGAGCCAATCTTGGGGTAAGGAGCATCCTATCCACCAGCCCCAGCCTTCTGTCTGATGCTTATCTACATTAGGGTCATTAATAATAATAGCTCATGCTTTATAATATTAATAGTTACTATGTGGCAGACACCATTCTAAGCACTTCATGAAAAAAACTAATTTAATTTTCACAACAGTTCTTAGGTAGATACTACTATTAGCCCCATTTTACAAATGAGACACTGATAGGTTAAGTACTTGCCTAAGGTCATGCAGCCAGTAAGTAGCAAACTAAGATTTATACCCAATAATTAGAATATAGGGTCTGTGCTATTAACTGCTAAATTAATCTGCCACCAAAAGATAGTGGTGGGACCATTCATGAAATCCAGGTCCAAACTTGGAGCATGGCAAGATGCTTGCCCTGGTATCTTAGAATCCAAGCATTTTCCCAGATTTGCCTAAGGTGAGAATCACTTGGGGGTGCTTGTTTAAAATACATGGCCCCCAGCCATTGCTCTGAAGATTCAGTAGATTCGAGGTGGGAGGAGAGGCAGTGCTTGACACGTGGAAATTGCTCAATAAAGATTTGTTAAATGAATGAATGCCCCAGACTTCTCTGAGCCTCCTCTCATCTCTAAAATGGGCTTACAGTTCCCTACCCTCCCCCATTTCCAAGTGTGGCTGTGGGTTGAGCCAGTGTGTGTGTGTCTGCTCCAGCTCTGCTTGGGTGCGGGGAGTTGTTTACAAGCATGCCCGGCTGGCTCCTAATAATAGCTGTAATAATAATAGCTAACATTTCTTGAATGCTTAGGGGGTACCAGGCACAGCTCTCAGGGCTTTGACTGTGTTAACCCATTGATTCTCACAACATTCAGTTATCCTGATTTTAAGAATGGGGTTAAGCAACTTGCCTGAGATTGCACAGTTAATAAGAAATAGAATTTGAACCCAGACGGTCCTGCTTCGATGTCCAGAGGTTAAGCACTCCATCATAGTTGCTGGACTCACCCAGATCTCTCAATATACATGGAGCGAGAAGATCTAGAATTCCCTTACTAATATTTGAATTTGAGTAAGAAATTCCAAAGCACAGGATCAAAGGGCTATGGTAGTTCCAAGTGGAGGAAGGCTGCCTCTGTCTAGAGGAGGGCCCCAGGAAGGCTGCATTGGAAGTGGGCCTTGACGCATGGGAGGTGGGCACTCCCTGGAGAGGGACAGAGAAAGCAAAAACTGCAGGCTAGATGGGCCTGAGCCATGTTTAGAAACAGTCGTGAATAAAGAGTGCTGGAAATGAGCCTACAAAGGTGGACTGCGGCCTTGGGTGGCCTCTTTGATGTTTGCTCTAAATTTTTTTTAAAGTGATACTCCTTTAAGGTGCTTATCACATTCTGTAATAGGCACATATATCAGCTGTCTCACCATCTGTCAGTGTCCCCCTATCTTCATAGACCTCTGGGAAGAGATTTTGTTTGTCACTGGATCCCCAGCACCTAGGACAAGGTGTGGCACCCAGCAGGCACACTGGATGCATGGATGTGAAGGCCTGAAGACCCAGGGGTTTACCAGCAGTGGAAAATTAAGAGTGAACAGCCTCGTCACAGAATAGAAGGCCCAGTCCCGCAACCTAGGAGAGGATGTGCCTGAGGGCCTGCACAAGCCTGTCCTTTCTGCTCATGCTCAGCCTCTGTCCTCACCTGCTGAGCTGGGACTGTGACCTCACTGTTACTCCACCCAGGGGGATGCTCGTGAGTGAGTGGCCCGAAAGGAGAGCATGGGGTGGGTCTGAAGGACAAGACACCTTGGGCTTTGTCACACTAATTCCAGTGCCTTTCCTCCCTGCACACTGGGCATTTAGCTTAGGGTCTTGGCTAAGAATTTGGGTTAAGTTCTAAGTCAGACTGACCAATTTGACTTTTAACCCCGCTGCTTTCTAGCCACATGGCCTTAACTGCATAATCTGGATACTGCATACCTCTCCCCCATCAACTCACAGCACCTCCCTCCACTGTGTTCTGCTGGCCCTGTTTACCCTTGGCACAGCTCTGACCCTCTCTGGGCATCAGTCACTGTGTGTGTTGGGATGGTTACCCTTGAGGCCCACGTGCTCTGTCATTCTCTACGTCTGTAACCATCAAAACCAGAGAGTGCTTTCTAGATTGTAGCAGAAGGAATCTAAAAGTGATGCTTCATCTTTTCTCTCTGGAGCAGCTGGAGAAACCTTCTCCAACCCAGCACTGATCATAGAGAAGTGACATAGGCACCCTCCAGATATTCCTTCTGGGTAATAATCTTTAGGCACATCTGGAGATGATTAGTCTCCCTTTGTACCCCCACCCAGACCCTGCATTGTGCCCCAGGAGGCTGACCCCTGTGGGCTGCACCACCAGGCCACTTGCCAACTGGCTTCCATTTGGCTTTGAACACTGAGGAGACTAGAGGATGAGAGAAGAGGGAGGTCGGGGTATTTTTTTCCCTGCTCCCTCTGTGATCACAGTTCCTGCCAGGCAGCCGATCTCTCACTGGGTTCCACTGACATGATTCCTGACGCCCTTGAGTCCTAGGGCATAAGGGTTTCCCACAGTTGCCAGCCTCTGGGTGGGTGCTTCACCATCCTTTTGTTGTTTCTCTTAACCTGCCCACATCTCAGTGCAGTAGCCCCTTCATTAAAGTCTCTTCATTTGGGCCTTAGGGGTGGAATTGCTTCTTACTGGTCCCCTAACCAACACCTGACCCTCCACCTGGATGTGCCCAACAATTCAATCAGGTCAATACTTTCCCCAGCCTGTGAACAGCCCCTCCCAGTATTCCTGCTTTAGGCCATACACACTCAACACTAGCTTCTTTTGGTGGCCCGGGGTCTGATTCCGACTTATCTGTCACTCTCAAAGAACTCTTGTGGGCAGAGTCAGAGGAGACAGGTGCACTTGCAACAAGGTAACAGTGACTAACATGGTAAACCAACACTACAGAACAAAACATGCCTCAAGGCAGAAAATGATCATGCCACTGCCCAGGCAGCATGAGCAGCACAGCTGTGGGAAACCAAAGAACCTGTGCTGCTCAGGGCAGGCTCTCCGGAGGGCCTGGCAGGGCCTGGACAGGAACCACGGGGTGCTGGAATGGTTGGGAGGATGGTGGAAGGGAGAGTAGGGGAAGGAATATCTCAGGAGAAAGAGTTGAGTAAAGGCTTGGCGGAAGGAAGTAGGATCCCTGAGGGCAGCAGCAAGAGGCAGGGACTTGATGGGGCTCTGTGCCCCTTGGCCTCCCTCAGGGCATGGCCCTTCACCCTGCCCCATGCTAGGATAGGACTCTGGCCTGCAGACAGGCCTCCAGCATCACCCACAAGCTACCCACCCTCAAGGCTGGGCCGTCAGTCCCTCCAACCTTTTCACTTCCCTTGCTAACCACACCTGCTCAGACCACAGCCACAGCAGGGCTCAGGTTTCAATGCTCATTTTCCCTACACCTATGTAGGCTCTTGAAAAGTTTCAATTTCTTGACAGGGGCTGGGCCTGACATTTACCTAACACCCTCAGTCCTCTGACACTGCCTCCTTGTAGTCATCGTGTAGTCATTTTTGCCTGTCCCTCAACCCTGAATTTCTGTCCTCTACTCTCCTAACAGCCAGAGCAAGCTACCTTCTTTTTTTTTTGTTTTTGGAGACAGGGCCTTAGGGTCTTGCTATGTTGTCCAGGCTGGTCTTGAGTGATCCTCCTGCTTCAGCCTACTGAGTAACTGGGATTATAGACACATACCCCAGCCTCCTAATAGGTTATTTTGTACATGCACCCCTCTGCTCAAGACCCTTCTACGGCTCCTCACTGCCCTCCAAATTAAGCCCAAGCTCTTTAATGTGACATTCAAGGCCCTTCACTGTGTGACTCCAGTCAGCCTACTCAACCTCCTCTCTGCCCCACCATTCTACCATTTTAGGCATCTTTTTTTCCACACACACACACACACACACACACACACACACACTATACGTATACATGCACACACACACAGTTTTCCAGCAACATCAGGCTCTTTTAGCAACTTCAAACTTCTGAATACACTGTTCCCTCTACTTTTTTTTTTTTTTTTTT
>NW_012147897.1:2973067-2984275 GCF_000956105.1 Propithecus coquereli
ATGGATTTGAGCTGATAAGCTCCTAATAGCAGGCAGGCATTTGATCAGAAAGAATCACTATAAAACGCCTGAAGACCAAAAAGGGTGGTGTGAACACAGTGAGACTCTGTCTCAAAAAAAAAAAAAAAAAAATCCTTGGGCCAGCCTACTCTCCAAGGACTGCCCCTGGCCCAGGCCAGGGCTCTGGACCAGACAGCAGGCCTGCACCAAGCCGCCACTGTTGCTGTCCCATGGGCTTTCAGGGTAGAAGCTGCCAGATGCCCGGTTTTACTTCCCTCCTGGCTGCAGAGACCAGGCCGAGAGCAACTGTCAGACCTCAGCACTTCCGTTTCACCCAGAGCCAGGCTTCCTTTCCATCTCTTCCTCGGACAACAAGCAGACTATGGGCCACAGCCTCCAGGCTAACTCCTGGAGAGTTTTGTTTCTCCTTGAGGCTCACCCCTGACAGTGCCAGTTGTGAATTCCCTCTAAGGACAGGCTCCACCCTTAGGGGGTTTGTGGCAGGAAAGCCTGATTACCCCAAAGCCCTGGAAACTGGAGTCTTTTTTATTTTTATTTATTTATTTTTTTGTAGAGCTGGCGTCTCACTCTTGCTCAGGCTGATCTCGAACTCCTGAGCTCAAGGGATCCTCCCATCTCGGCCTCCCAGAGTGCTAAGATTACAGGCATGAGCCACCACGCCCAGAAACTGGTGTCTTGACCTTGATGAAACTTCATTTGACCTGTGTGGTTGGGGACAGAAAGGCCTTGCATGAGGAAAGTTCTGGAGAATCATCAGCCCTCAGAGCCTTTGATGTAACCTGTTTATCTTATAGATGGGCAGACTAGGGCCCAGAAAGGGATTTTCCCGGAGCAGAAAAGCAGTGATGTACCCAGGGGCATTTATTTTTAGGGAGGCCTGACCCTGCGCTAAATGGTCCCAATCTGTGTCGCCTTTAATGCTTTCGCCTGTGTGATACTGTTTTGTTTTTCTGCCTCCTTTCTACCAGCCTGGCAGATGCCTCCTCTCTCTGCTGCCTTGGTGAGCACCTGCCTGCCTACCTGCCTACAGCAGCAGCTTCTCACCCCAACACTGGCTGCCAACTAACCTTTAAACTGTTTACAACCAGATCACCACGGGCTTAAAAGTGTAAAGTGAAAGTGGGAAGTACGAGTAAATGTGCTCACAGTCAAGGGCTTGGGGAAGAGCTTTTGGAAATCCAGAGGCCTTGTATGCTTAGAATCTGGTTTCAGAGGAGAGAAAAGTTCACACACTAAGATGGGATTCAGGAATATATTTTCACTGCTTTTGTCAATCCTCTCACCGGCTCATATTTAACCCACACATGCTTGCGGGATGCCTCTGGAAGGAAGACCCCAGCTTGCCCCTCCATGTCTCTCACGTTGGTAACTTACCATCATCCCCAAGGCTGCGAGGGGCATTCAAGATCAGGCAGTTCAACCCCAAGTCAGATTCAGAAATCATTTCCTCCATCCATTCTTTCTCCCAGAACATTTATCAGAATCAGGCCAGATCCAGTGCTTGGTGCTGTGAGGTCGAGCAGGGACTGGCCTTGAGGGAACTCACCATCTGGCGGGGGTCGGGGTAGGGGCAGTGGAGACAGACATGCAAAGAAACCAGGGAGTGTGTAATGTGCTAGAGGAGAGAGTGAGGTTCCTCAGGGGAGAAGATGTTTTCCTGGGATCTTGAAAGATGAATTCACCAAGCAAGGAAGGGCTCCAAGCAGTTCTCATTATTTCTACCACCAGAATGTGCCCTGTCAATCAGGCCCCTCCTAAATCAGACTCCCTGACTTCTGCACAACACTGTGCCTTTCCATGAAGCTTTATTCACCCATTTTGTCAGTCAACAAACTTTCCCAGGCACTTCATCTGTGAAGATCCTTATACTGGGCCCTGCAGACTCCTGGCCTTAGGAGCCCCCAGCCTGGTGGGCAATGGATGCATAGAGAGACAATGACCACATAGTATGGACATGGTGTGAAGGAGGGAAAGACAGAACTGGAGAGCCAGCAAAGGTACCCGAGCCATCCTGGGAAGTCAGGGAAGACTTTTTGCGGTAGGTGATTTATGATATGAAATCTGAGATATGGAACTTCCTGTATCCTCATAGCATTCCTCTAAGGTAGGTCTTATTATTTCCATTTTAGAGGTGATAAAACAGAGGCCCAAGAAGGGGCAATGCCTTATCTAAGGTCACATGGTTGGGATGGGGGTGTGCATTCATCCCTGGGTACCCTGCAGCAAAGGCAGAGGTGATACCAATGGAAGAGCTGGGCCTAGGGGCCTGGGACCAGAGGTGGTGGATGTTCAAAGGCATGAAGGGAGAAGGGAGGAGCAAGAGCTAAGAGCCTGGAGCTGTTGGAACCAGAAGGTTGTGCCATATCTCCCCAACATACAGTGGGATAGAAGAGGGGACAGGAATACCCAACAGGGCTTCATCTCATAACTTTAGGACAGGAAAGCTCATTTGGTCCTTAGACACCATCTCATCCAGTCTCCATCAAATGAGTTTGTCCAGGGCAGTTGATAAGGACACACAGTGTCACGGTGCTGGCCCTGGACTAGAATCCAGAGGCTCTGTCCCTCAGCTCAGGGCTCCATATATGGCCCTGGATGCCACTACATTGTTCATTTCAATCTACATTTACTGATTGGTGCTCTGGATTGGACACTCTTGCAGGCATCGTGGGGACCACAGGGATCCACCCTAACACTGCTGTCAGGAGTTTACAGCTGGTGTGGAGGAAGTCAGATTGGGTTCAGAGACCTGGACTCCAGGCAGCATGTGAGAAGTGAAGCAGCAGCAGGCATGAACAGAGTGCTGGGGACTGGGGTGGGGAGGATCTTAATGTTGCAATTGCCAGGAGCAAGTTCTTGGACCTCAGTTCTCTCATCTGTCCCAAGAAGAGACTGGAGTCAACAATCTCTGAGGTCCATCAGTTCAGGCAGTTGGGCCTCTGCCCTCTTTGCCTTGCAAGGATTGGAAGTGAGGCTGGGTGAAGCTTCTGGTAGGCTAGAGGGTGGGAGGCAGAGGAAGTGGCTTGAGCTGTTTGCACCACCCCTGGCTGCCCATTTTGGGGCTGTCCCCTTACAGGCAGGGAAATCACAGACTCAGCGCTCAGACATCTGGGAGGTGCTGGGCAGCCGGGGTATTTTTAGAAGGCCAGAGGCAGACATGCCCGGAATCCTGGGCGTTGCTGAGCCAAAGAAGCTGGGAGGCCAGCAGAAGGCGAACCAGGAGAGGCAGCCTCAGCCCTGGTCCAAACTTCACCAAGATCGCGCCTTTCCCCAGAGGCTAGTGCTCAGGCCTACTGTGGAAAAGCCCCAGTTTCTTCTGCTTCCTTCTGGGTAAACAGGTGCAGAGTTGTTACAGGAAGAGGATGTGTTGTGTCCAGAGCACTTGATCTCCATTGGTTCATTCACCCAGCTCTTTGGACTCCACATCCTGGGCTCCTGGGAGGTCAGGTTGCCTAGGCCTCACCTGTGTGGGATTCCCCTCTGAGGTTCACTGTCAGCCATCACCCCACCACCACCACCATGTGGCCAGGGACCTAAAGCCACCCTCTCCTATAATCCCCTCCCCTATCCCAGCTCACACTGGGGCCTCAGGAAACGAGGCCCCAGACAGAGTCAGATGCATACCTCTGACTAGCTGACCTTCCTCAACTCCCATACCTTGGGCCTGCCCAATTCCCATAGATTGCCTAGACCTCAAATTAGGAGTCTCCTCTGTCAGGAAGCCCTCTCAGATCTCCCACTCCAGGCCGGTCAGGGCCTTCATCCAACCGTCAGTCTGTGTTAACCTCTGTGCCTGCACTGATCCGCTGTAATTGTTTCCTGTCCGTCTCTCCCTGCAGATTCCCTGCTACCTTTGTTAATTCAGACACTTTGGAGATGACACCTCTCTCACTTTGCTGGGAAAAGGTTTGAAGCTCTGTTCCTTGGCCAGGGAACTCCAGGGCTGGAAGGGCACCTGGGGTAGGAGGAAGTGTCCTCCTGACCTTGGGCCCCAGGCATGCCTGCCTTCCAAGTCAATGCTCGCCAGCGCCTGGGGCAGCCTTTGCCTACATGTGACAGTACACTAACCAGATAAACGAATCTGGGCACCCTATGTCTGGGCACATCAGTTTGTCCTATCTTGTCATTCTGTACCTTAAGGGATCTCCTGGGGACAATATCGGATGGGAGGGGAGAGTGTGAACATGGAAATGCTTAGGGGTAGGTGGGGTGTCCCCACCACACCTGGGTGGAGGTGGCTGTATCATCATCTGGGTGTGGGATCATCCTAGTTTTAAGTGACCTGGTCCCCAACCTAGCCCAGTTGAAGAGGCTTCAGAGCCCAGAGGCCATAGGTCATCACCTGCCAGAGAAACCCTGCCTAGACCCAAAGTGGTCTGTTCTCAGCATACCAGCCCAGGGGAGAGAGCATTGAACAGGGAGTCAAGAAAGCGTATGGCTTTGGGCAGGTCACACTCCAATTTCTGGGCCTCAGTTTCCCCATCTGTACAATGAAGAAGTGGACTCTGTAAATTCTAAGGGCCTCTCTGGTCAGGACAGTCTAGAAGAAACTGCTCCTGTATGCAGGGTGCTGGCTGGGTGCTCCTGTATCAGTCATCTCATCTAATCTCACAGCCATGGAGTAAGAAAGAAATACCCCTGCCCATGGAAAGCTGATGGAACTAACCTTTGGGCAGAGAGGGCCTTTGAACTGAGGTTGGGCTATCAAAGGTTTGCTCTTGGCAAAGAGGGCTACCCCAGATAGACATTTTGTGTGTGTGATTAAAATATATATAACATATAATTTACCATTTTAACCATTTTTTTTTTTTTCCTGAGACAGGGTCTAACTGTGTTGACGGGCTAGAGTGCCGTGACGTCATCCTAGCTCACAGCAACCTCAAGCTCCTGGGCTCAAGCGATCCTCCTGCCTCAGCCTCCCGAGTAGCTGGGACTACAGGCATGTGCCACCATGCCCGGCTAATATTTTCTACATATTTTTAGTTGTCCAATTAATTTCTTTCTAATTTTAGTAGAGACAGAGTCTCGCTCTTGCTCAGGCTGGTTTCGAATTCCTGAGCTCAAACAATCTGCCCACCTCGGCCTCCCAGAGTGCTAGGATTACAAGCGTGAGCCACCGCGCCTGGCCTTAACCATTTTTTGATGTTCAATTCAGTGTCGTTAAGTACATACACAATGTTATGCAACCATCACCGCTATCCATTTCCAAACTTTTTCACCATACCAAACAGAAACTCTGTAACTGTTAAACAATAATTCCCCATTCCCCTTCCCCCTAGCCCTGGTGTCCTCTTATTCTGCTTTCTGTGTCTATATTTTTTTTTCTCTTTTTTTAAAATTGTTTTCTGTGTCTATAAATGTGCCTATTCTAGGTCCTCAGATAAGTGGGATCATACAGTATCTGTCTTTTTGTGTCTGGCTTCTTTCATCTAGCATAATGTCTTCAACGTTCATTCATGTTGCAGCACCTATCAAAATGTCATCCCTTTTTAGAGGCCGAAGAATATTCCACTTTATGGATACACAACATTTTGTTTATCCATTTATCTGTTGATGGACAATTGGGTTATTTCCACCTTTTGACTATTAGGAATAACCCTGCTATGAACATTGGTGTACAAGTCTGAGTCCCTGCTTTCAATTCTTTTGGGTATGTACCTAGAAGTGAAATTGCTAGATCACATGGTAACTCTATGTTTAACTTTTTAAGGAACCACCAAACTGTTTTCCACAGTGGCTGCACCATTTTACATTCCTACAAACGGGGCACTAGGATTCTAATTTCTATACCTCCTGGCCAATTACTAGTCATTTTCCTTTTTTATTTTTTTAATAACAGCTGTCCTAATGGTTGTTGGCCTGGATGTGTTTTTTTTTAATATGATTTATCTGCAGAGTCCTTTTATCAGAAGAAAAATTACCCAAAGGCTACATGAATCCTCTGGGGGAGGAGCTGGCAGTGGTTCACTGGAGACAAGAAGGGCTGGTGAGGTCTCATGGGCTGATGAGGCCGATGAGGTAGGGGTGTGTGCGGGAGTGCTGGGGGTGCTCATGTGTGAGAGCACTTTCTCTTGGTCTCCCTTTCCTTGCTCTGCCCCACACAGAGTTCTTCGAGGCCTTTCTGAGGAACCCAGTGGTACATTATAAATTCCCTTACTAAAGGTCACTGAAGTCACTTCCTTTCTGAGATACTAACCTGGAGAAGGCCAAATGTAACAGGGGCAGGAAGCTTCTCTCCTTTGTCCTTGGGGAGGACTTCCCAAGTCACCTTGCAGGAGGCCCTCTCTGTTTTAGCAGTCACTTGACTTTACCAAATGTGCATAGGCCCTGGGAGAACAAAATGGGACCCTTTGTGGCCTGAAAAAGGCTGCTTCTCCCAAGAGCCAATGAGATGCAGAGCCGCAGAGAAAGGCAGCACATTTGCAGGGCACAAAGGAGCTTCCAGGGCACAAATGGAAAAAGGCCTAGCCTCTTCCCTTTTGAGGTTCAAAGTTATTTGACTCCTAAGATGACCATCCCAGTGAGCCCCACTGGTTGGCGGGAAAGAACCTCTCAGCCCCAAGGGGAACTCAGTGGTGTAGCAAAGGGGCCTTGGACTGGTTACCAGGCTTAGCTCTGGAGCTGAGTACCTAGAAGCCCCTCTGGACCTTCTTCCTGGTGAAAACTGAGCTAGGAGTGTGAATGAGAGTGTGGACTTTGGGGTCATGTGTTCATGGATGCTGGGGCTGAGCAGTGAGGTGGAGCAAGGCTGGCGCTCAACAGTGATCCTGGTTGAAATCAGCTAGTCCCCAAGGGTTTTGAACACTCCTATGAGGTGGGGTTTTGAGAAGGCCTCTGGAGGGCCAGGTTGGACTTCCTGCCTATAAGATCTTGTGGGAGCTGAAGCAATTAATGGGGGGGAAATGTGACCATAGTTTCTGCCTTAAGCTGGTGGAGTGACCATACCAGTTACATGCAGTTCTCAAGTTCTTTGCTCCTCTAGCTCCGGAGGTAGGGCAAGATGAGGGCAACCAGACAAGTGTATTATTCTTTTCTACACCCAGGCCAGCTCCACACAACCTTAGGGATGGAAGCGGGAAGAGTCTCTGGGCCTCTTTCCTTACTTCAGTTCCCTGCAAATCCTTCCCAGGTAACTGCTCCTCATCTTCAGGGGTCCACTACAGCCCAGGATAGGCTATTTGCTGTTCACTCCCTCTGCAAAGCTTATCCAACTTGTGCCCAGGTCCCTCTGTGTCCCATTAGGAATGCTGAGCTCAGTGGATAGAGCAAATGGACCTAAGGAACTGATGGCAATAGTTGGCTAATCCAGCCAATAAGGGCTTCACCATGCATATCTTCCCTGACTCCATTCACATTTTACCAGGGATCATTATTACTCCAAAGGCACAATAATCTAAGCAAAAGTTGTTGAAACATACCACTTCAACAGCCTTTCAGCTCTGTTATGCAAAGAAAGTATGATTCTACTGGTGTAATTTTAGACATTTTGAAAGGATATTTGGGCTGCGCATAATGGCTAACACCTATAATCCCAGTACTTTGGGAAGCCAAGGTGGGAAGATCACTTGAGGCCATGAGTTCAAGACCATCCTTGGCAACATGGTGAGACCCTTGTCTCTACAAAAAAAAAAAAAATTAGCCAGGCATGGTGGTGTTCCCCTGTAGTCCCAGCTACTTGGGAGGTTGAAGCGAGAGGATCGCTTCAACCCAGGAATTCAAGGCTGCAGTGAGCTATGATAGTGCCAGTGCACTCCAGCCTGGTGACAGAGTGAGACACTGTCTCTAAAATTAAAAGTTTTTTTTTTTTTAAAGGAAAGGATATTTGGAAAGATGTTTTCTTGCCAAATATTAGCCACCCTCTGCTCACCTGCAGAGAAGACAGCATTTTCTGCCTACACATGAGGGAGCCTAGATGAGGTCCAGGGCTTTGGGCCAAATAGGCCCAGATCCAGCTGTGACCTTCAGTTCCACTCCCTAAACCAAGAGTAAAATGCAGATCACCCATCAGTTCTGAAGCAGGTTAGACCAGTCACCATGAACACGTGCCTGGCAACCAAATTTGCCTAAGATGAAATTTTGATTATGCAAAAGGAATCTTTAGTCTGAAATGTTTTCCACACCCAGCTCACACATTAAAACATTTATCCTTGACTACACTTGGAAGGAAAAGAAAGACAAGCAGGAGAAACGGCAAGATAAGAGAATAGAGCAAGAATCAAGGAACTGAATCCTATCAGCCATCAAACCTTCATTCAAGTAATCAATGAATGCTCATCTACGCTCTACATTTACTAGTTCATTCCTACAAACAACCAATCAACCTTCATTCAAGTAATCAATGAATGAGCCAATTTCATTGAATCAAACATCCTGTATTTATTGGAACAACCAAACAATTTCATTCATTCATTAACTCATTCCTTTTTTTTTAACAAATCAACCTTCATTCAACCAACAAAGCAGTAACTAGTCATTCAGTCTTCATTTGTTTAACTAAATATTCCAAACATCAAAGCTCAGGGCTGGAAGGGAGCTCAAAGGCCATTTAACTAAACCACTTCAACCGTGTAGGGATTCTATCCCTTACAATCTTGCCAAATGGAGAGCTCACTATCTTCAAAGGTGCCTGGTCTGTTATGGAGCAGCTCCGACTGTGAAAAAACATTTTTAAAGCAGATCTATGAAAAAATATTTTTAAAGTTTTCCCCCTCATAACATCCATATCTGGTTCTAGTACAACCAAGGGAGCCTGTCTGCAGGTAAAGATGGAGATTATGTCTTCTGTGGCCTCCTCTGGGCCTCCCCTGTCCCTGTAGGTGACAAAACAAAGCAAAACAGCATCATGTTGTACACCTTGATTATATACAATTTTTATTTCTCAAGTATACCTCAATAAAGCTGAAAAAAACAAATATGGCTTCAAATTAATATTTTTCCTTTTGGGTGCATAACTGAAAATATTTTTTTTTTTTTTAGAGATAGGATCTCGCTCTGTTGCCCGGGCTGGAGTGCAGTGGCATAATCATAGCTCATTGCATCCTTGAACTCCTGGGCTCAAGTGATCCTCCCACCTTGGCCTCCCAAAATGCTGGGATTACAGGCGTGAGCCACCACACCTGGCCTGAAAATAATTATTTTATTCTGTAATTTGGCATCCAAATCATGTCAGTGATTTAAAAATCAAGTCATTGTGCTTATATATAATAAAAAATCAGATCTGAAACGACATATTATATTACTATAATGAAATAAACCCCTAATCAGAAAAAAAGAAAAATTTAAAACTCTTCCATGCCTTCTAAGGAAGATATATCCAGGTGACACGAGAGTTTTTTCTTTGCTGAGAACAAAGGCTTATTTATTCAGGGTGATGGTCTTTCCTATGCTAGATCACAGCCTTACACCATGGGTAAGGAATAGAACCCCAGAGCTAACTGTGCTCCAAAAAAATGTGGGGGTGGGAGGAGAGCAGGAAAGGTCGAGATGGGGGAGACCCTGAAGAGGAGAGGAGCCTGGGGTTACTTGAGTGGAGGGAGAATTGCTGTAAAACCCTACAGTTGGCCCTTGAACAACACAGGTTTGAACTGCTCCAGGGCCAGTTATATACAGATTTTTTCAACCAAATGAGGCTTGATACAGTATTTGTGTGATTTAAAGCACAAAAATATGGTGGGTTGACTTTTCTTATAGGTGGTTCCACAGGGATAACTGCAAGGCTTGAGTATGCACCAATTTGGACATTGGGGTCCAGGAACTAATCCCCCAAACTCCCATACTGTGGAACGACTGTACTCCATCTCTACACAGGAATCTACAATACAGTAACCATTTCTCACTAAGAGTAAGGCCTTATGGTAAAGATTTACTTTGGGGTAATTAAGAGAATTGCTGAATCTTGCTCCTTGGTGAGGGGTAAAAGTTGAGGCAGTTGTGGGAGGACAGACATACCGTGACTGCATTTTGGGCTCCTACTCAGGGTTTTTGACAGGCAGTTCAATTCTAGCTGAATCTGGGTTTTAATCACTACCCTAAATAAGGAACCAAACATGCACCTCCCTTTCCATCACTGCCAAAGTACCAGGGCAGCTTGATCCAGCCCAGAGATGATGTTGGAACACAACCTGGAAAACCAGAGGGAAGTTGGCTGTGAGATCAACATTCTGACCTGACGAAGAATGGATTTTTCAGAAGGTATATTAATCAGGATTATTTTGGTTGCAAATCATAGAAAATCATGGAAATTCATCTGTAATGTGTTAAGCAAGTCAAATAAACAAAATACCAAAACATAAAAAGGGAGGGTGAAATTACTGGCTCACATAAATGTGAAACCTAGGAGTAGGACCAGCTTCAGGAATGGCTAGATCCAGGCACACAAGTCAAATCACCAGGAATCTGTCTCCATCTCATCACACTGTCTTCCTCTGGGTTGGTTTCCCTCTCAGGTTTCTTTCCCCATGTGGTAGAAAAATGGCTCCCAAGAGTTCCACCTTGACATCATCAGCCCTACTGGGAAGAGCTTATCCTCCCAATAGTTCTGGGGAAAGTACAAGGACTGCGTCGCATGTGACTGACTGGGTTATTTCCCCAACTTTGAAGTTGGGAGGATGGGGTCAGCCACACAGGAACTCCTTGAACTGAAAGTGGAACCAGTAAAAGACCTCTACAAGGAGAACTACAAAACACTGAGGAAGGAAATAGCAGAGGATGTAAACAGGTGGAAAACCATACCATGCTCATGGGTCGGCAGAATCAACATTGTTAAAATGTCTATACTAACCAAAGTGATCTACAGATTCAATGCAATCCCCATTAAACCAACATCATTTTTTACAGATCTAGAAAAAATAATTCTACACTTCGTATGGAACCAGAGAAGATCCCATATAGCAAAAGCAATCTTAAGCAAAAACAACAAATTGGGAGGCATCAATTCACCAGACTTCAAGCTATACTACAAGGCTGTAGTAACTAAAACAGCATGATATTGGCACAGAAACAGAGACATAGAACAATGGAACAGAACTGAGAACCTAGATATAAAACTATCCTCATATAGCCATCTAATCTTTGACAAACCAGTCAAAAACATACACTGGGGAAAAGAATCCTTATTCAATAAATGGTTCTGGGCCAGGCATGGTGGCTCATGCTTGTAATCCTAGCACTCTGGGAGGCCGAGGCGGG
>NW_012147897.1:2984753-2985269 GCF_000956105.1 Propithecus coquereli
AAAATTGTTCTGGGAAAACTGGATAGCTACATGTAGAAGACTGAAACAGGATCCACACCTTTCACCTCTCACAAAAATCAACTCATGGTGGATAACAGACTTAAACCTAAGGCATGGAACTATAAGTATTCTAGAAGAAAATATTGGAAAGACTCTTATACACACTGGCCTAGGCAAAGAATTTATGAAGAAGACCCCAAAGGCAATCAAACAACAAAAATAAATAAATGGGACCTGATCAAATTAAAAAAGCTTTTGCACAGCCAAGGAAACTGTCACAAGAGCAAACAGACAACCTACAGAATGGGAGAAAATATTTGCATGCGACACATCCAAAAAAGGGCTGATAACTAGAATCTATATAGAACTCAGAAAAATCAACAAGAAAAAAATCAAACAACTCTATCAAAAAGTGGGCAAGGGACATGAACAGAAACTTTTCAAAAGAAGATAGACTAACAGCCAAGAAACATATGAAAAAATGCTCAACATCTCTAATCATCAGGGAAATGCAAA
>NW_012147897.1:2986091-3020420 GCF_000956105.1 Propithecus coquereli
CATTCTACTAAGTGAAGTATCACAAGAATGGAAAAACAAGCACTACATGTACTCACCATCAAATTGTTATTAAGTGATCAACACTTAAGTGCACATACAGTAGTAACATTCATCGGGTGTCAAGCTGGTGGGAGGGGGGAGGAGGGGATGGGTATATTCACACCTATTGGGTGTGGTGCACACCGTCTGGGGGATGGACACGCTTGAAGCTCTGACTTGGGTGGGGAAAAGGCAATACATGTAACCTAAACATTTGTATCCCCGTAATATGCTGAAATAAAAAAAAATTGAAAAAAAGAAAGAAAGAAAAGTGGAAGCAGGAAAGTCTCCCAGAGGAAATCAGGGTACTGATAGCAGAAATGGGAATGGCAAAACAGCAGTCAGTGAAAAATGGAGACACACCCTCTGTGAAGTGAGCTTAGGAGACTGGTGTCAAAAAACCTCCAAACTTCCGTATGTGACCCAGGCTGGAAACTGATGTTTCATCTAGCCTTGAAGAACACATGATTTGTTAAGAAACTAGAGTGTCTCCAGGAAAGGGTGAGGTGGACTGGGGCAGGTACCCTTGGCTAATTTGGGTCCCTCCTCCCTCCCCTTTTGGCCTTAGCTGCAGAGACAGGATTTCCTGGAACTGGAGCTGCTGCTGCAGGCTGCCTACCAGATGAGCACTGAAACCTTTGGTCAAGGCCACATGCAACAAGAAAGGACAGAAATTTGCAGGAATGCAGTCCCAGGAACAAGAGAAGAGGGTGCTGGACTGTGGTTAGAGCTTCCCATCAAAATATTACAGGATGGTGGTGGATTGGAAGGAGAGAAGAGGCAAAAATGAACAGATTTTAAGCTCTGGCAGTAGGAATCAAGCATGAATTCAAAGCCACAAATCAATGCCTCCATCTCTGTACAACAATGCCCAGTGCCACTTAAAGGAATATGCAGTGATAAGGGAGGCCTGGATTCATAGAACATAGGAAGGGGAAAAGAGCTCCCCCATACATTAAGATTGAAGAGACCTGTGCTGCCAGCCATGACAAGGTGTGCTTGACCACAGACAGCATGGAGAATCTGGCCTTGCTGGAGCAGGTATACATGGGTGCAATTGATAGGGAAAACTTACTGAAAAAAAGCAGAATTCCCTGGAAACTGGATTCCCTATGCCAGATATTTTCCATTCTCTACCCTTCCCCACCCTGCTCTCTGCCCCAGGAAGCTGACCTCTGTACAATTAATTAACAGCAATCCTGTGCTTCTGGCTTCAGGTTGGGTTTAGGCAATGGAGAGGCCCAGCTGGAGATCAGAGGACGGAAGATGAGTGGGCTCAGGCTACTTATCCCCCACCCACTGCCACCCCTTCTTGTGGCACTGCCTCTGGCTGGCTCTGTCCCTCAAGTAAACATCACTACTCCTCTCCAGGTGGCTGACTCTGTGTGATTCTTTCTCATTCTAGATTCCGGTAACTGCTCCCTCTCTTTGGCCCTTCAGACCTAGAGGTAGTGACGGCTCAGCCGCTACTAGCTCCATTTTATTGCACTGGAGGGTCTCCTGTACTTTGTTAAATAACCCCTTTATGCATAAAACCTCCTCCCCATTTTCATCTGTTTTTGTTGGAACCCTGAATGATACTATCCCTGAAATGCTCCCTGTTGGTTAAGGGTAATTCGGGAGGAGGAAGATGGGGGTGAGCTGGGCAGTCCTGATAGAGTAAGAGTGCACAGCAGAGTTCTGGCTGGAGGAGCCAGTACTACCTGGGAAGTCAGAGGGGATGAAGATACCACTCAGCCTCCTTAGTCTGAGTTCCTGCAGGACAGGGTGGGGCAGGCAGGAGGCCAGGGTCTAACAGAAGGTTCTTCAGAGCCAGCTTGTAGCCCAGGGCTAGAGCCCTAGGCATGCTCTCTTTCACTGGGAAGAGTGCGGTCACCAAGAAGATTGGCACTTGCTGGCACTTCACAGGTCCCTGAACATGCTGGTCAGATTGAAGGACAAACTAAGGTACTCCAAGTACTTGTGAGTTTGAAACATTCTTGCATGTGTTTTCATCGTGACCAAAAAGGCCATCCTGTGGCAGATGCACCTCTGAGGAAGCTCCATAAATGCACCATTGTTTTCCTTTTACAGGAGATGGGGACCTCAGAGCTGAGGCAGGCAGGGCCTACCTACCGCTGGGAGGATCAAAGATGTGGGGCTGGGATTTGGGACTTGTTTCTGAGGGCAGAAGAGGTGAGAGAGGGTCTAGACTGAAAATTCCACCAGCCTCCAGGCCCCTTTTAATGCTAATGATTCTACATTTCAACCAACAGTGGTTCCAAATCTCCATGTTTCTCCTCCCCATCAAAACTAAGTATGTATGTGGAGCTAGGATGGGGTGGAGGCATCCAAGAGGATTCCTTGAAAAGAGGGGGGGTGCCTGCAAGAAGGCCAGAGGTGCTTCTCACTCTCACTGAGTGAGAACCCTGCAGGCTCATCCTGGTGCTGCTGCTGGAGTAAAGTGTGGCAAGGAAGGAGGGCGGTGGGCAGGGAGGACCCGGGCCATATTCCTGTGAGACTGGGGGTGTTCGTGAACACTGATAGTGGACCAGAGAGTCCCGAAGGTAGAAGGCCTATGGTGGGGCCTATGTCAGAGCTTGTCAGGACCAAGGTATGGTGGGCCCGGGATGAATACAGAGGCATCCCTCCCAGTTCCTCATGCTTCCCATGACTCCATGTGAAAACGCGTGGGGGCAGGAACCAGAGAGCCAGCCAGCAGCCACTGGGCCAAGCGGTGGGGCCCCCGACCTGGAGCAGCTAGGGAGCAGAAAGATGGCAAGCACAGAGAAAGACCAGGCTGCCCACATCTGTGGGAGTCTTTGGCAATGAGGGAGCTATGGTAGAGCTGAACAAGAACCACACATTTATCACCTCTGTGGAAACCACCACATCACAGAGGCCACCAAAGGCAGACAGAACCAGAGCACAGCCAGGGAGCCCATTCCGCTGCAGAGAGAGGTCGGGCCAGCGGGAGACCTCGCCAAGCTTCCTCCCCATCATCGGGAGTGACCAGAAGAGAGCAGAGTGTGTAACTGGCATAGTATGGCCTCCCCCGCACACACACACCAAGCCCCTCGAGTCCCAGCTCTAGCCTGGGTGAGGTAGGATTGCCATGAATCAGATAGGAGATTGAACTTTTAAAAGAGACTGGTCTATTTTAATAATTGAATAAGACCAAGAAGTTATATAAACTCTACCTATGATATTTAAATAAACAGGAAAGGGCAAAGTGAGTGACTAGGGAAAAAAAAATAAAAACAAAAAAAGCAGAATTGGTCCACGCGTCTACCTCAAGCAGTTGAAATGTCCTCAACAACCATTTGAAGCCACAAAATGGCTCCTGCCTTCCCACGTCCACTGGGTGCCTCCCGGCAACCCCAGTGAAAGAGAGAAGGCGAGAAGGCCTGAGATTCACTCTGATTGGACCATCTTGGGTCACAAGGCCGCTCCTGAGCCAATCACTATAGCAGAAGGATGGAATGTACGGATTGGTCAAGCCTAGTCTTATTTCCATGTATGGAGTTGGCTTTCCTGGAACCACAATGTTCCCAAAACAAACAGGAACTGTAGGAAAGGGGGAAGGGGGACAAATGAGAGGAAATATTGCAGTGGGGATTTACCCTATTCACTCATATGGGAGCATAAAGTTTCTGCCCCAGGAGGACGAGAGTGAAGAAAAAACTAAAATTTCAGGTGTTTATAATTCTTAGAATAATAGCCATTGACATACTTAAAGACAATGTTAAATGATGCGTACAGAGTAGCAGGGCAGAATTAAATATCCCTGCAGGAGGGAAAGTGAGCGAAGGAGGGAGAGGAGATGGGAGAGCTCCCCTAAAGGGTGTCCAGGGCCTGGAGGCTGGGCTGGGCATCAAGATGGAGCCAGAACAGGACTGGGCTGCTTCCTGAGAAAACTCACGTCCAGTGGTGATTCTATGAAGTGATATTGCGAAAGTGAAAGTGAAAGAAGCCACAAAAAAGCCCTCTCCTCTTTCCCATATGAAACTATCAGTTAAAAAGTCAGTTTCTCCCGTCACAGACCAGAGGAGGTGTGATGACTAAGTGCGATGTAGTACCCTGGATTGGATCCTGGAACAGGAAGAGGTCGTTACTGGAAAATTAGGTGAAATCCAATTAAAGTGTGGAGTCAGTTAATAGTAATGTCATCAATGTAATGTTCTTGCAGGAACAAACATACCGTAGTAATGTAAGAGGTTAACGATGAGGGAAATTGGGTAAGGGGACCTCTCTGTACTATGTTTGCAACTTTTCTATAAATCTAAAATTATTTCAAAATAAAGTCTATTTTTTTAAAAAGTCAATTTCTCCCTATCACCTTGTGGTGTAGATTCACTTCTACTGTGTGGAGGAGCACCACAGCTGGGATTAAATATATAAATAAACACTTATGTGCCTCTAGGTACCCTGGTGTCATTGGTATAGCGCAGAGGCAGTGGGACAAGGCAGTGTCACCTGTACTTCCTCCAGGAGCCTATGAACTGTGGGTGAATGGATGTGATAGAGTCTGTGATGCACTTAGCAGAGGGCCCAGCACATACAAGGTGCCCAGTGGAGGTCAGGTGGTCTCCACCCCACCCATAGCTGGACACCTTACCATGTGCTTACCTTCTCCTCTAGGTGTCACATGTCCCCAGGCCACTCCTCCCCATGCCTGGGCGGTGAAGTGAGTTGTTCAGCTGCTTAGTGGAGATTTTCTACAGGGCTGAGAGCCCCACCTCTGAGGCTCCTGCATCTTGGGTGCAGTTTGGCTGTGCCTTACCACCTGCCATGTGTGTGTACAACTGAGATGACTCTGTGTTGGGTTCTGGGCTGACTCATTTTAGTTAATCCCTAAATCAATCTGGAAGGGCAGGGATCACTGTTTCCATTTTAAAGGGGGAGAAACAGAGGCTAGTATTTGCTTTTTGTCAGAGCAGCCTCCTGAGACAGATAACAGCACCAATAACTCTGGGGCTAGGTGGGCTGATAAGCAGCAAAAACCGGGAGTGTTGGGGAACTTGGAGAGGAAAGGTCACTTTTGTGTCCCATCATCAGTGGACTTTGGAGCCAGGAGAGTTTCCACCAAGAAGGGGATGAGGAGAGCACCCCAAGTGGAGAAAATAGTGAGAGGCTTGGCGCCGAAATGCAATACCTAGACATCCAGCAGTCCACAGGCACTCTGTCTAGGTGGCCAGGAGCCCAGGATCCATGCCAAGAGTGGGATGGGATCATAAACAAAAGAATCAGTGATTGCTGGGATGTCATAGGGCTCTTTCCATTCCACTCTGGGAGCCCTAGGGACACAAAGATCCCTTAGGATCTGGCCCTAGGCTAATGTTAGCATTCTATCATTTGGAACTCAGAAGTGCCCACTCTGAGGCCTCTTTGTTTCTGTTGGAAGGAGGACCCCTGCTCAGCCTTTATGGGTCAGTGCTGGGAAGACTCAAAACAGGGTACAGATAGGAGAAACTTTTTAAGTACCTATTTTGTGCCAAGCCCTAAAATAGGGCTTAGGGTTCAAGGTGACTCAGTCCCCTTTCCCTAAGAGCACTCAGGCTGGGGACTATGCTAACTGCCATGCATGACGTGGATGGCTAGTTCATGAGAAACAGGGCCCAAGACTGGGAGTGCCCAGAGGAGGCCCCTAGCTTCTAGGGAGACTCCCTAGCCAGACCTCCCTAGCCTCCTCCCACTGCTTCCTGGTGGGCAGGACAGCCAGTGCAGCCAACAGTCCCAGAGGGAAGCAGAATTCTGAGTTCTACCTCTGGCACCTCTCCAGGAGGAGAATCAGATCCAGCATGGGGCAGGCCCCTGCCAGAGGTCTGGCAGGGTGGACCAGGCCTCCCCACCTGGCAACCCTCTTCCTGCTGGAGAGCAGTATCTGGGCATGGCCCCATGGTGCCCCTGCTCATGGGCCTGCAGGTGTGATGGCCTCTCACTGTCCCAGGTGAACTTTATGCCCACACAAAGGGCGTGGCACTGTGAACCTGCCGTTTGCCAGCTGTCCAGGACCAGACTAACCCAGCAGAGCCCTGCCTCACATGCTTGAGCTCAGGGCTCAAAGCCAAAACACAGGGCTGTCAAGTGTTCTAGCTACTTCTCCAAGGGACTGGCCTCTGGCTCAACCTGCTCCGTGTTTCTGCAGAGCTTCAAGGAAAGGGAAGTCTCTGTGGTGGTGGGAAGGCAGGCAGTGTGCTTGTAGGTGTGGGCCGTTTCATGGGAACCTTTCCTCAGGTTCTATCCATGTGAAATGAGTACAAATGAGTCACGATGATACCCTGTTGGAGGAAACCCCATGATTTCAGGGGAGAAAGGCCTAGAGAGATTTGGAGGCTTGTGGAATGCTGTGAAGGGAACAATGGGATAGGAGTCTCAATAGTTCTCAGGGTCTTGGACAAGATGTGGAAGGAAAAACCATGAGGCTGGAGAGAGGGTGGATTCTGCCACAGAGAATGTGGAAGCTGAGATTGTTGCTGTAGGTGAGTAGACAGACGGGGTGGGGGGGCTCATAGACAGGGGGTCTGCCTGGGCCTACCTGACCTCATGAGAATCACTGGACCCTGGGGGTACAGAGCCCATAGCATCTAATCCATTGCGCTGATTGGAAGACCAAGGTCTAGAGGGAGAAAAGGCATGTCTCAGGTCACCCAGTATGTCAGGTGCAGGGTCCAACCTCAAACTGGGGTCCTGCCTGACAGTCCGGACCATTTTCTACCCATGTTCCAACAAGTCAAACCCAGCCAGGCAGCACCATATCTGGGCCTAGGGAAAAGAAAGGGCCCCTAGAGAGACCACCTGCTGTTCCTACCTTATTTCTCAGATACTGAAATGAACATCAGAGAGGGGCAGGGACTTGCCTGAAGTCACACAGCCAGTGAGCAACAAAACCTACCCCCCAGGCCAAGGTGTCCTGACCCCAGCCCAGGGCTTCTCACTGCATCTGTCTCCCCAGGAGAGGACAGAGCAGGGAGAAAGGAGTTCAAGTTTACTGAGCACTTATTATGCACACATTCTTTCTAAACCCCACAACAGCCTTGGAGGCAGACATTCTTGCCTATGTTTAACAAATTGGAGAACAAAGGTTCAAAGAGGCAAAGCGATTTGCCCAAGGTCACGAAGCAATGTAGATAGCAATGCAGGAACTCAAGTCCAAGTCTGCTCACATCTAAAGCCTCTGCTCTTGTCCTTACCCAAGCAGGATTGGGTTTAGGACCTAGGGCTGGCAATGTAAGGTCATGGCAAGGAGGAGGATGCCAGAGGTAAACTCCAGGCACTGCCCGAGCTCGCAGCCGCCCAGTTGTACCAGTGAAAAAGATAAACAGAAGTGACCTTGGACAGCAGGGCCTTGCCTCCCACTGACAGGGTTTTTTTCTTTTTAAAAAAGGTATATTGATCCACACCCAGCAATAAAGCCAAACAGAACAAACAGCTGGTGGACTATTGGCTTGGCTCCCAGCTTGCTGAGATACTCACCACCAAGTGGTTTCAGGCCAAGGCACCATCGGCCTCAGAACCTCAGATTCTTTGATTGATTTAGGAACTTCGACTCTCTCAGCCCTAACATGGCGAGTCCTCCCAGGCTTTTCTGTCCATCCCACCGGGGGAGGAATCCTCTCCAGACTGCCCAGCTGGGCTCACCCTGCTCTGACACCCTCACTGCTATCTCTGGAAGCAGCCTCTTCTGCTTTGGGACTGTCTTTTGCACTCTGAGCTGAGACCAGCCTCTGGTGACATTCCCATAGTCTCCCTTGGGATACAAAGTCAGCTACCCCCTGGCCCTGGGATGGCTCTATTAAGCTGGGAGGACAGTGACTCTGCATCTGCATCTAGGTCTGACACTACCTGGACAGGCGCCACAGTACTGAAGCCATTCCTAAGAAATGGGGACGAAGCTCCAAAGAAAAGCCAGTTGTTCGCCTCCTCCATTCTAGACTTTATGCCTCTGCTAATGTAGCCAGACATCAAATCTATCTTTGTACTGGCTACATCCCACTGCATACCTGCCATCTCAGACCTCAGCCGTTTTTTATGTGATGCAAGTATATGGTCTTGCATTTCTCTTTTAATTTCCCTCTTGCAGATACTAGCAATTCATAGTGGTACAGTGCCTTACAGTTTACATATAGCCCCTTGACATTGCATCGTCTCCTTTCAAGGTTAGGACAGTTTGCTGGACCTCACAGAGATGGCTGGAGTGAAGTGTCCCCTGCGGAGCCTGGTGATAGCAGGGGCCCCAGCAACAGCTGCTGAGATGACCATGAACATTAGGCTGGCAGGACCCCATGCCCCAAGGAGTGATGAATACAATATTATGAGAGCCCAGAGAAGGGGAAACTGGGAGCAGCTCATGGTGTGTCCAGGAGGGCTTCCCGAAGGCTGCCTCCGAGGCAGCTCAGAGCCTTGGACAGGGCTCCAGGAGCATGTGTGATTGGAGCCACAGGAGGAAGGGAGGAGGAGTGGGGTCTATCTGGGCTGGTTTGGATGGAGTCCCGCCGGAGGTTGGGGGGGGCGCAGATGTTTCTGAAGGCCTCCCCCCACCAGTGTCTGTGTCCCCTCAAATGAGTATTATCAACCCTCCTCCCCTCCCACTAACAGAGGAAGAAACTAAGGCTCCACCAGGACTGGCACCCAGGGCTCCCAGGTGGATTCCTTAACCAGGGATCTTCAGCAAAGCAGGCAGGTCCAGCAGCCTGTCCCGAGCTGCCTGAGTTGGCTTGAGGGGGAGAAGACCTGCCCCCTGCCCTCTTGGGGCTCCCATCTGGTTGGGGAGATGGGTCATTAAATTTTGTGTGAAGTTATTTAGGCAAGAGACTTCCAGGAAGGCTGATGATGGAAATTTAGGCTCTGACCACAAGCCTGTGAGCATTGCGCTGGAGCTTGACTGAACCTGTCTTATGCTCCTGTCTCTGAGCCTAGGACGGGTTGTTCAGGAGTTGGGTCTGGCTGTAGGCCAGAAAGCAGGGCCCACCCCAGCCCAGGGGCTGGGCCTGCTGGGGAGTCCAAGCTGAACCTCCGCACAAGGGTCCATTGTGGTTGTCAGCCTGGCCCTGGGCTCTGCCAGCCCTTCCGGCTCCCGGAAAATGCTTCCCGTCTGGCAGCTCCCAGAGCGGCCGGTCCTTGGCCAAGGTACCCACTGGCCCCACACCCAGGCCTGGCCCACCCAGTGGCAATCCTGGAGACTTGGTAGCTCAGAGCTTTCGGGTTCGGCCCCCATTTTACAGACAGGGTCCCAGGGGAGTGGGCACAGGCCCGAGCAGCCGGCTAGGACCAGAATCAAGACCAGAACCCAGCACTCCGGCCCTCTTTTTCAGCTCTTACTACCAACAGAGGGCAGTAGGTTTGGACTCAGAGAGGGAAAGGGGCTGTTCCATCATACAGCCCTTTGCAGCGGAGTCTGGAAGAAATGACTGGTGCTTAGGTGGCTGCTTGCCCACCCCAGACCTCTCAGGAGATCTGGGTCCTCTTGGTTCAGCTGTGTAGCCTTGTAAGGGTCGCTGTTTCTCTATGCATCTGGGGGTTGGAGGGTCCCCACTGTTGATCCATTCCTGACATTCTAAGCTTTTAAATCAGGCACAATGCATTGGACAGGGTGCAGAGAAGCAGCTCTGGAATTTGGGGCTTTAACAGCTCCGCCCCGCCTTCCAGTGCCAGGCTGCACCGGAGCCAGAGGCTACGCCTGGGGCTCCCCAACCCTTACCTGGGCCAACAGCGCCTCCTGGAGCCCAATCAGTGTGATATGCGTCCTGTTGAGGGTGCCCCCACCAAACCTCTCACTGCGGGACCTCTGTGCCTTCCTGTGCTAGGCGCTGGGGATATAGAGGGGATTCTGACCTCAGGTGTGAGGGGAGAAGGCCCACAGAAAGCAATCACTTGGGATACCGAGGCTGTGACAGCAGGAAGTCCAGGGCAGAGGAGAGTCCCTGAGCACTGCAGGGCCATGGACGAAAGAAATTGCCATTATTACAACTCTCACTGACTATCCCTGGGCCGGGTCCTGTGCAGGCCTGGGGACCCTCAAGGAATCAGTTATGATCTGCAGGGAGAGGGTGGTGTGGGGGTAGGATCCCAGAGCCAGGGACTTGGAGCTGGTCTTGGAAAATGAAGGTAATTTGCTCTGTGAACAGCAGGCATTCCAGCCTCAGGGAGGGAGGAGCATTTATGTGTATAAGCTTGAGGGTGACAGGAGTGGAGAGGAGAGGGACAGAAGAGGAAGTGCCTGTATATGAGTTCAGAAAGGTTACAGCCCTGGGTACTTGTGGCCAACACAGCTTCTCTGCAATTCCCTGCGCTCCACACCCACCCCCTGCTTTGACCCTCGATGTCCTGGCAGGTACAGACCCCCAGAAGGGGTCCTGATTCCTGAAAGCCTCCCCTCTTCCCCCAGTCCAGGGGCTAGATCAGGCTGCCCATAGGCTGATTTTGGGGGACACAATCCTATGCTCTCCCTGGCCCCCAGAGAGCCTGAACACAGCCCTTGGATTTGTAGAAGAATCTCTAAGCAGTTATTTCATCTCATCATCCTCATCATCCTCAACTATAAAATGGGGATAATGATAGTGCCTGCCTTTTGGGATGTGGTGAGGATTGAATGAGAAAATGCATAAAAAACAGCTCATTGATGCCTGGTAAGGGGGCTTCTCCCCATTGCCCACCCCCCTGGGCACGTTCTTTCTGGGGGGAAGCTCCAGGGCTGCAGATCTGGGCCCCACCTGGGCTGCCCACCCCCAAGCTTCAGGTCTCTTTTTGCCTTTCCTGAACCCAGAGAGGCTCCACTGTGTGCCCTGCAGGAGATTTGTTTATCATCTTTCCCTCCAATTTTTAAACAGAAAATGTTTAAATACAAAGAAAAAAGTATACAGGAAGTAAATGAGCATCTATATGTTCCCCTAGATTCAACAATTAATGTTTTGTCTTATTTGCTTCATCACTTTCTGTGTTTAATCTGAACCATTTGAAGGTAAGTTGCAGGTACCATGACATTAGATTGCCCCCAAGACCCCAAGAAGCTCCCGAGATTTTTTCCACATATCTGCACCCACAATCCTAAGAAAAGCAATAACAATTCCATACCAACATCTAATACCCAATCCATATTTATATTTCTCCTATTTTTCCTAAAATGCATTTTGTAGCTGTTTTGGGGGGATGGAGGAGGGATCCAGGATCCAAACAATGTTCGTTCATTCTTGTAAAATCTAAAACGGTTCTTCACTTTCTTCTCCCATTAAACTGGTTTTATTTTTTACCTTTAAAAATTTTTTCTGTTCACCGGAGAAAAATTGTAAAAATAGGAAAAAATTACAAAAGAAAATAATCTGTAATCCCACCACTTTAGCTATCCACTCTTGGCATTTTGATATATTTCCTTCCAATCTTTTCTTTTTAATTCTGAGTAAATAAACATTTAAAAAATAATAGCTCCCTGCCTTGAGAGATGATCTATGGGGAAAAAAAGAAAAGAATAGCTCCCTTTGAGATATAACTCACACATAATTCACCAATTTAAAGTGTACAATTCAGTGGTTTTTAGAATATTCATAGATATACACAACCATTACTACATTCCATTTTTTAGAATATTTTCATCACCTCAAAAAAAATACCATACCCTTTAGCTATCACCCCTCTATTCCTGCTTCACCCGCACCCTCAGCCCCCCAGCAACCACAAATCTCCTTTCTATCTCTATGTATTTGCCTATTCTGGACATTTCAGACAAATGAAATCATATAACTTGTAGTCTTTTGGGACTTTTTTCACATATCAGAATGTTTTCAAGGCTCAGCCATGCTGTAGCATGTATCAGTACTTCATTCCTTGTTATAGCCAAATAATATTCCATTGTATGGATGTGCCACATTTTGTTTATCTGTTCATTAGTTGATGAATATTTGGATTTTTTCTACCTTTTGACTATTATGAATACTGCTGGTACAAACGTTTGTGTTCAGGTTTTTGTGTGGACACATGTTTTCACATATGACTCTTGGGTATATACTGAGAGGCGCAATTGCTGAGTTTTATGGTAACTCTATGTTTAACTGTTTGAGGAATGGCTAGACTCTTTTCCAAAGTAAATGTATCATTTTACATGCCAGCCAGCAATCTATGAGGATTCTGATTTCTACATATCCTGCCCAACATTTGTTATTATCTGACCTTTTTATTATGGCCATTCTCATGAGTATGAGGTGGTTTCCACTGTGGTTTTGATTTACATTTCCCTGATGACTAATGATATCAACCATCTTTTCATGTATTTATTGTCCATTTGTATATCTTCTTCGGAAAATGTCTAACTAGATCCTTTACCCATTTAAAAATTGGGTTGTCTTTTTATTATTGAATTGTAATCATTCTTTTTTTTTTTTTTTTTTGAGACAGAGTCTCCCTCTGTTGCCTGGACTAGAGTGCCGTGGCATCAGCCTAGCTCACAGCAACCTCAAACTCCTGGGCTAAAGTGATTCTCCTGCCTCAGCCTCCTGAGTAGCTGGGACTACAGGCACATGCCACCATGCCCGGCTAATTTTTTCTATATATTTTTGGCTGTCCAAGTAATTTCTTTCTATTTTTTAGTAGAGACGGGGTCTCGCTCTTGCTCAGACTGGTCTCAAACTCCTGAGTTCAAATGATCCGCCTGCCTTGGCCTCCCAGAGTGCTAGGATTACAGGCGGTAATTATTCTTTATACATTTTAGATACAAGCTCTTATCCAATATATGATGTGCAAATATTTCCCCCCATTGCATAAGTTGCCTTTTCATTTTCCCAGTAGTATTCTTTGAAGCACAAAGTTTTTTAATTTGATGAAGTTCAATTTATCCATTTTTTCTTTTCTTTCTTTTTTTTTTTTTTTGTTGATTATGCTTTTGGTGTCCTATGAATCCATTGCCAAATCCTAGGTCATGAAGATTTACCCCTGTGTTTTCTTCTAAGAGTTTTATAGTTTTAGCTCTTAAGTTTAGGTCTTTGATTCATTTTGAGTTAATTTTTGTATATGGTGTGAGGTAAGGTTCCAACTCTGTTCCTTTGCATGGGGCTAACCAAGTGCCCCAGCAACGCAGAGCTGAGAGGATGAGAAATGCTGGTAGCCTGTATCAGGGAGATACCATATCCTTTGACTGAGAGAAGAAGGAGCCTGTGTTCTCGGCTTCACCAGCCTAGAGTAGAGTTTCCATCATCCTGAACTAGTGGCAGGGAAGGAGTGAGTTACAGCTCGAATGCCACTGACTCCTACCATTCTTACTGAGACTTAGTAGATTGTCTTGAACGATGTTTTCGAGCAACTTTTCACGTGCTTCTTTACTATCCACACACCTTCTTGGTGAAGTATCTGTTCAAATCTTTTGCCCATTTTTTATTGGGTGATTTGTTTTCTTATTATTGAGGGTTTTTTTTTTTTGTCTTTTTTTTGTTTGTTTTGTTTTTTTTTTCTTCCTCTGTAGACTCAGGGAATTATTATTGAGTTTTGAGAGTTCTTTATATATTCTGGATACAAATCCTTTCTTGGATATGTGATTTGCAGGAGTCTCTCCTGGTTAGTGGCTTGTCTTTTCATTCTCCCAACCGTGTCTTTCAAAGGGCAGATGTTCTTAATTTTGGTGCAGTTGAATTTATCAATATTTTTCATTTATAGGTCATGTTTCTGATATTTTATCTATGAAATCTTTGCTTAACTCAAGGTCAGCAAGATTTTGTTTTATTGTTTGGTGTTCCCTCCATCCAGTTTTTGGTTCCCATTATATTTACAGTTTTATATATTGTCATTTTTCCCCAAAACTTTTTCTTTTTTTTTTTAAGACAGGATCTCATAGTTGCCCAGGCTGGGGTGCACTGGCATGATCACAGCTCTCTGCAGCCTCAAACTCCTGGGCTCAAGCCATCCTCCTACCTCAGCCTCCTGATTAGCTAGGACTACAGGTGCATGCCACCATGCCTGGCTAATTTGTTAATTTTTTGTAGAGACAAGGTCTCACTATGTCACTCAGGCTGGTCTCGAACTGTTGGGCTCAAATGATCCTTCTGCTTTGGCCTCCCAAAGTGCTGCTATTACAGGTGTGAGCCACCGTGCCTGGCCCCAAAAAACTTTTAAAAAATTAAAAATTTATGGCAAAGTTAAAAGAGTAGTACCATGAACACCAACATACTTTTTGCCTACACGCACAATTGTTAACATTTCGCTGCATTTGCTTTATCTCCCTGGATACTTTTTTCCTAGAAACATTTGACAGTAAGTTGCAAGATTTTGTAACCAACTTTTTGCAAGGTCTAAGCAAGCTGTCCTGGCAATGGTCTTTAAAAAGCAGCAACAGCAGCCTGTGTGAGTGTGCCATTTACTGTAGTAACAAAGGTAGGACTTGCCCAGAGGCAAGTAGAGGGCTTGGAAAAAACAGAGGAGTAAAGAAAATAAAATTGTTCCTTCCCCAATTCCAACCTCCTGATACCGGGAGAGCCACATGCCTGAGAGGTGGGTAGGGAGGACGCACAGAGCTCAGGTATTTCCTGGAATTTGGGGTACAAATCCCTGAATACCACTGTAACCCCCAGTCCTGGGGCCACTTCTGCAGAAGAGCCCTCTGCTGGGAAGCTGAGGCCAAGATCTCCCGAGCTGACCTTGAGCCAGCTCCTCCCTCTCTGGGTTTAGCTGGTAAAAGTAGATAAGGTGGTTGCTTGGCCTCTCTCCCAGGAGATTATTTGTATCTTTGCTGTGGCGACTTCTCTATTGTAAACGGCTGGGAGCCCCTCCCTCCAACAACTCACCCCCAAGCAGGTCTATTCCAGCTGCTTTTGCCTGGAACAGCCCCTCCTGTAGCAGCCGTCCATCCTTCAGAGCCCTGCTGAAGATCAATCCTCCTCAAACCTCCCACCACATCGCCACTCTTAGAGTCAACCTGTCTCTCACTCTGTCCTTGCAGCAAATCACTGACCTGTTGTGGGAGAGGCCTGTGCTGGAGCTGTTTCACATGATCTCACTCAAGCCTCACAGCAACCCCCAGGGGAGGTTAGCAGGGCCATTTCCCAGGTAAGGGAACTCATCCTCAGCGTACTGGCAAGGTCAGTCACCCCAAGTTAGGGTAGAGGTGAGGTCATTCAGACCCCTGTGTGTGCCTTTAGAGACACTGGTGCCCTTGTCTGCAAGCCCAGCAGCCTGACATTTCTGGGCTCTGCATTCTCCCCACCCCCACCCATCTCCATGAGTTTAAATCCTCCTCTTGCTTCAGATCCAGCCAGCTGTAGGGCTGCCTCTTCCACGAAGCCTTCCCTCATTCCCACTGAGAGTGACAGCTCCTTTTCTGGGTAGCCCCACATGCTGGCATCAGCCTGATCCTTCTGCCTGTCTCACCACACTCACACACCCACCTCTGAGTGCCCAGACCACAGTCCTTAATCAGCCTCATTCAATATATTTTTAAAGTTGAAATTTATTTTCATTTTCTCTCTATTAATCTTTATTGGTTTTCTTTTACCTTATAATATTGGGTTTTTTTTTCCTATCCGTGCATGTCCACATTGTCAAAAATTTAAAAATCACCCCTAATTGCCACAGACAACCATATTAACATTTTGGTAGATTGTTTTTGAGTCTGGTTTCTGTAGACATATATATATATTAGAAATTTGAGATCACATTGTATAAACAGTTCTAAAGCATGCTTTTAAAAATCTAACATTACACCAAGGGTATTTTCCCACGTCATTAAGAATTACATGGGCCACATCCACTAGGAAGGCTAGAATAAAAAAAAAAAGCAGATAATAACAAATAAGGCAAACCAGAACCTTCATACAGTGCTGGTGGGAATGTAAAATGGTGTAGCCCCTTTGGAAAACAGTTAGGCAGTTCCTCAAATAGTTAAGTATAGAGTTACTATAAGACCCAGAAACTTCCCTGCTAGATATATATTCAAGATAAGTAAAAACATATGTCCACATAAAAACTTGTATGTGAACATTCATAGCAGCATTATACATAATAGCTAAGAAAAAAAATGGAAGCAACCCAAATGTCCATCAACTAATGAATGGATAAATAAAATATGATATATCCATACAATGGAATATTATTCAATCACAAAAAGGAATGAAGTACTGATACATGCCACAACATAGATGAACCTTGAATACATTATATTAAGTGAAAAAAGTCACACACAGAAGACCACATATTGTACAATTCCATTTATATAAATTATCCAGAATAGTGCTCGCTTTGGCAGCACATATACTAAAATTGGGGTAATACAGAGAAGATTAGCATGGCCCCTGTGCCAGGATGACATGAAAATACTACAAAAATAAAATAAAATAAAATATCTAGACAAGACAAATCTACAGAGCCTGAAAGTAGATTTGTGGGCTGGAGGCAGGGAGGTTTGGGGAGAAAAAGGGAAGTAACTGCTAATGGGGATGGAGTTTGTGGGGGAAGATGAAAATGTTTTTTAAAATTGATTGTGGTGATGGTTACAAAACTTTGTGTATATATTAAAAACCATAGAACTTTTTTTTTTTTTTTTTTTTTGAGACAGTGTCACTCTGTTGCCCGGGCTAGAGTGCCGTGGCGTCAGCCTAGCTCACAGCAACCTCAAACTCCTGGGCTCAAGCGATCCTCCTGCCTCAGCCTCCCGAGTAGCTGGGACTACAGGCATGCGCCACCATGCCCGGCTAATTTTTTCTATATATATATTTTAATTGTCCAGCTAATTTCTTTCTGTTTTTAGTAGAGACGGGGTCTCGCTCTTGCTCAGGCTGGTCTTGAACTCCTGACCTTGAGCGATCCAACTGCCTCGGCCTCCTAGAGTGCTAGGATTACAGGCGTGAGCCACCGCGCCCAGCCATGGAACTCTTTAAATGGGTAAATTGTATGGTATATGAATTATATATCAATAAAGATATAATAATTAAGGACAATAAAATCCTCTGTGGCAGAATTTTTAATGTTTCTGGACATTATTCCTTTGAACAGCTGCATCATGCTTTATTTAGATTTCTATTGCTGGACCTTTATAATTTCTATTAACTCCATTGTTTCAAAACATTTCAAACATACACAAAAACGAATTGAACAGTATAATGAGTCGCTGTGCCCATCACCCATTTCAACAATTATCAACACAATTTCTGCTTTTACGAACATTGATTCAATGAACATATTTGTGCATAAGTCTTAGTCCACATTCCTGTTTCCTTCCATTGATACAGAATTCAATTCAGTTCAAAACACTTCCTCAAACCCTCACAATGCCCTCCCAGCACGCCACGGTGATGTGATGGGCCAGATCTTGCCCTACCCTTGGGGAGCTCCCAGTCTGGTAGAGGAGGTAGATATTGCACTGGAGTGACCAGTAAGGACAGAGCCTGTGTAACTGGAGAGGGCCCTCACCGTGTCGCCCAGGAAAGGCACCGCACTCTGGAATCACCCAGACCTCTGCCCAGCCCTGTCTTTCCTCCTTGCTGCCACGTGGGGGCACCAGAGCCAGTGTTTCACGGCCTCCCCTGGAAGCTCTCCCATCAGCAACGTGGATGGGTGGCTGGAATGGGTTCTGTGTCCCTGTTCTAGGTGACCCTCGCCTGATGATTGGGCCTCACTTGGCCTTGGAGTCCTCATGTGGAAAATGAAGGAGGTGGATGCAGTGATTCATCTGGATCCACCAGGGCTGCGATCCCCCACCATGAGCCAGCCCTCATCCACAGTGTGCTCTGGGCTCCTACCTCACACCTGCTTCCAGGGGGTCTGTCTGAGTGACCCCTCCACTCTGGGTCCCAGGTGAGACTAATGCCCACACAGGCAACTTCCCGCTTTTTACTGAGGCCTACAGGAAGCAGCTTATCACTCACCAGCAGTGACTCAGGCAGCAGGTTTGCTGGCAACACAGGCAGATGGGTAAGGGTCTGCCTGCTGATGCTTCCCAGCCACCCAGGTGCGAGCAGCCTCAGGGAGACCACAGCTCCAGGAGCAAGCTCAGGACTGCGGGTGGAGGAAGGGCAGATGAGTCACCAGGGACTTCTGAAGGCCCAGCCTAACTGATATCCGGCCCAGCCCAGAGGAGATTTGGTCTCCAGTGGGCACGGCCTATAGGACGGTGAGGACTGATATGTCCGGCATAGCTGACTGTTGAGTCAAGGGACGGGGTGTTTGCTTCCCTGAGAGGGCTTCTCCTGAGTCGGGAGATCTCCAGCCATGCAGCCTTGCAGCCTCTTCTGCTGCTGCAAGAGGTCGTGGGCCAGGCTCTGAGTTCTGTTCAGATGACTGCCCACTCCCTGTCCTGGCTACTCTCACCACTCTCTGTGCCTTGTCCCTGCTTGTCCCTGACCCTCCTCAGGATCCCTCCGATTAATCCAGTGAGCTGGCTGCAACCAGCTAGGGCACAAGCGACTCCCCGAACGGTCAAGCAGTTCGGTCACAGGGGAGAGGGAGGGCCAGCTCTCACATCCTAGCACCTTCTGTGCACCAGGCAGGCCCCAGACAGGGCACTTTGTATTGTTTTCACATTTCTTTCTCACAGCAGAGACTTGTGAAGCAAATATCATCACGCTCATTTCACAGAGGAGGACGTCAAAGCTGGGCCTGGCAGCATGAGGACTCAGGCCCAGACTCGCCTGGCTCCCTTTGTGTCTCCTTCCACCTGTGTCTCCTCCTGCCTTCCCACCTGCAGAAAGCTCACGCTCTGAATCATCGTGCGTGGCTCTTACCTCATCCCTTCCTTCCTTGCTGCTGCTTGCCTCCTGCATCACCCGTGCCCACCCAGTGGCACGCATGCTCACAAACCCACATGCTCCAAGGCGGGTACCCTGATGGACACAGATGCACGTGCATATCCCAGCCCTGACTGCCACTTCTCAGCTATGTGACCTTGAGCAAGTCACTTAACCTCTCTGAGCCTCAATTTTCTCATCACATTGGAGTTGTTATGAGAATGAAATAAGATATTGTGTGTGTAACGGTCTTAGTACCTTGCCTGGACATAGTGCTTAATAAAGGTTAGCTATTTTTACAAGTTAAGCTATTTTTATTTCATTATTATTGCACATGTGCATCTTTGTACACTCTCTACACATGTAATAAGCCACATGCGGTATACATAGAGGCAGAGGGATTGCCATGCACACCTACATACCCGTGCAGGAACCCACGGTAAAACAGTCAGCCACCTGTTATAGCGTGTGCCTATGTACCTGTACCTGTGCCTGTGCCGGCTGTATTGTATTGGGCGAGGGTGGGGGGATACCTGCGGTACAAGAAAAGACAGGGACCCTGGCCTTGGGGCCCACCCAAGCTGGCTGGGAAGTGAGTTTCACATTCAAAGTGTGGTCTGCAGACTAATCTGGGACCTTGTTAGAATCCTGAAGAATTTCACACCCCACCCCTGATCTTCTGAATCAGAAATCTGCATTTTATTTTATTTTATTTTTAGAGATAGAGTCTCACTCTGTTGCCTGGGCTAGAGTGTAGTGGTGTGATCATAGCTCACTGCAACCTCAAACTCCTGGGCTCAAGTGACCCTCCTGCCTCAGCCTCCCCAGTAGCTGAGTCTACAGGCACACACCATATCCAGCTAATTTTTCTTATTTATTTATTTATTTTTTAAGAGATGTGTGGCCTCGCTATGTTGCCCAGGCTAGTCTTGAATTCCTGGCCTCAAGTGATCCTCCTGCCTCAGCCTCAGGAGTCCCTGGTATTACAGATGTAAGCCACTGCACCCAACAGAATCTGCGTTTTAATAAGATCCTTAGTGCACAACGCAGACAGGAGGGAAGTAGTTGGAACTGTATCCCGGGGTGAGAGGGGACTGGTTTTGGGCCTGTCCCTGGTGTCTCCAATCTATCCTATATCAGGCTAGTATAGTTCCTGGCTCCTCCTTTGCTCTTGGGAGCTGTCACTAAGGTGTGAGGTTATCCAATTCAGCCTTGGGAGGACAGACTGGTCCCCTCAACCATGTTCTAGGAGATCATAAGTAGCAAGATCCCTCCCTGGTTCTCCCAGGGCTCTGAAGGGCTGGGGGCTGGGATCAAGGGCCAAGCCACTGGCAGGGGGAGCCTCCTGCCCTTCAATCCCCCTTCTGAAACACGCTCACACTAGTTTGTGAATCTCCCCACCCAGCATCACGGTAGGTCACTGCCGGAACTCTGGCTGACCTCTTCCGTCTTCAGCAGGGTGTGGGCTCAATCCCTTGGGGCCATGGGAGCCTGAAGCCTGGGCCAGCTCCCCCCTCCCTATCCCTATTGGGGCTAATTTTAGGGCTGCTTTGACAGCTGTCTCAGCTCAACCTGCGTCAGTTCCCAGCCACTGAGTGTTGGGGTCAGGTGGGGTCACGGGGGAGTGGGCCAGGCCAGCCCCAGCTTTGGCTGCAACAGATGAAACTAGAATCCTTGTCCCCTGTCTACCCTCCCCACTGCCTGGAGAGTCCCACCTCAGTGCTAACCAGCAGAATGGGATGGGAACTGGTCCAGCTCGCAGTCTGAAACACCCTCTGCAACCAAATCCCACCGAAACCTGTAAGTTACAAAGACAGCCTAGGACAGAAAGGGCTCTTGAAAACCTAGTTCAGTGCCTCGTTTGCAAAAGGGAAAGGCCAGAGAGACCAAGGTCATGGCCCAGAGTCACACAGCAAATGGTGGCAGAGCTGGTACTGGAGCCTGGACCTCCTGGTGCCCAGCTGGGCCCCATGCCCCATGTGCTGTGGGTGAAAATGCAGAGGGGCCCAGGATTTAAAACAGCCCATGGAGGTCAAGACTGGGCACAGATGCCTCTCTGCCTGGAGGCTGCAGAAGGAGGCCCCTTTTCAGGGACCCTCCCTGACACCAACCGAGTACATGTTTCTTGAGATCCCTTGCTGTGCCAGGCTGTCAGTGACCAGAGCAGATGGCACTTGGGATAGTTGATAGTGGGAGGATTTTAGCCTCTGAGAACCAAGAGATGGAATCCTTGCTCTGTCACCAATATTCTGGTCCTTGGTTCCCCCCTCTGAAATGGGTGCCATGTAGGTGCTCACAGACTAGTTGGGAGCGACAGAGGAGATGAAAGGAGGCTGGAAAGCATGCTGGGGACTCTGGAGTCTGCTGTGCCCATGGGGCTGCCCTCCAGCTGGGGACCGGGACTCCTTCCTGTGGGGAACCTAGAGCCTGAGCAGGGACCACAGTCTTCACCCACCCTGCCCCCACTTGGCAATGTTGCAGGAGGAAAGAGGAACAGACCTTGAAGCCGATCTGGGCAAGAGGGAAGGGAAGTGCAAGCAGGGGCCATGGAGGGAAGCTGTGGGTCTCCCATCCCCCACTGCAGCCTTTGCTCCTCTGTTACTGCCTCCTGCAGCCCTTCTCACTGCACCTCCTTGCAAATGCTCCCCACCTCCCTAGCTCCCCCTTTCTCCCAGTCCCAGCTGTCCCCTGAGCTCCCTCATCCTGAGGGGCTGAGCTGGGGCACTGAGAACCCTGGGGGCTTTATTTAATTTTCCAGAGCCCCCTCTCTCCCAATAACCAAGGGACTCCCTGAAGACAGGGCTGGGCTTTGGCCCTCTAGGGCTGTGGTCCCCAACCCCAGGCCCACAGAGCAGTACTGGTGTGGGGTCACTTAGGAACTGGCCACACAGCAGGAGGTGAGTGGCAGGTTAGCAAGGGAAGCTTCATCTGTATTGGCAGCCACTCCCCATCGCTCGCATCACCGCATAAGCCCCGCCTCCTGTCAGATCAGGGGCTGCATTCGATTCTCACGGGAGTGTGAACCCTGCTGTAAACTGCGCATGCAGGGGATCTACGTTACACGCTCCTTATGAGAACCTAATGCCTGATGTTCTGAGGTGGAGCTAAGGCGGTGATGCTAGCGCTGGGGAGCGGCTGCAAATACAGATTATCATTAGCAGAGAGGTTTGACTGCACAATAAATGTAATGCACTTGAATCATCCTGAAACCAACCCTCCCACCCCCATGGGTGGAAAAATTATCTTCCATGAAACTGGTCCCTGGTGCCAAAAAGTTTGAGGACCAGTGCTCTAGGGGCAGCCCCATGAACTCTGGACTCAGAAAACCCCAGATTTGAACCCCCAACTCCACAGACATGTGTCACCTTGAGCCAGGTGGGCCTCCCTCTGAACCCAGGTGCCTCATCCTAACTCACCCTGGCCCACTGAGGCCCCCCGCAAGCTTCTGCCTGTCCCCTGGTGCCCTGGTCTTGGGTGTGCAAGTGAGAGGTTAACGAGCATATGTGTGCAGGGCTTTGCTGCACGTGGTGGCACCCAATAAATATTTAACAGCCCGCCTCAAATCCTTTTTGAAACAAGGCTATGAGTACATGAATAAATATGTAAATGTTGACTGACTAAAAACACACACATGCACCCTGAGAAAAGCCTTGTTTATTCAGCATCCCTGGATAACGCGTTGATTCCCACAGTGGACTCTCTGGATGATTCAAGATGGAGGATCTAAGGATTAGGAAGAAGAGAGGTTTTTCCAGGTGGAGGTAACACCTGGAGCCAAGGCTGAAACTGGAGAAACCTCAGCCAGCAGTGGAACAACAGTGTGAGATGAGCTGCTGAGGCTGGCAGGGTACAGAGCATGTAGGGCCTCGAATGCCAGACCAAGGAGTTGGACTTTATCCTGAGCACCATGGGAGCTGAGAAGATGAAATATTAACAGAGGCAGTTCTGTGGAAGATGAGAAGGGGGCAATCCCCAGGATATCACAGAGGGGTGGCCAGGATTTAGTGAAGGACTGGGTAGGGCAGGGGGGAAGTGAGAGGCGGCTTGTGATTCCTGGGCTCCTGGCCCAGGTGACCAGCTGGCTGGAGGTGCCCTTGCTGAGGTTGAGAGGAACAGGCCTGGGGAAGGGCAAAGAGTTCTGCTTTGGGCATGTCAGAGAAGCAGACGTCCAAAGGAGATATCTGGGTTGGTTAAAGGGCTGGGGCCAGGCAAGTCTGGGTAGATTTTCTCTGAAAAATGTTTTCTGGATGACTTAAAGTATCCCAAATATGCCAGGGACAGTCCCTTAGGCCCCTATCACCCATAGTTCCCAAGGTAGACAGGGGAAGGACAGAGGATAGGGTCAACAAAGGGTCTGACCAGGGTGAAGGGGAGGGTCTGGGGCTCCAGGATAAGGGACACCCCAGGGCAGGGCAGGAGCAGCTGGCACAGAGGTTTGGGGGTGGAGAGGGAGGAGGAAGAAGCCATGGGCGGGCCAAGCTGGTAGGCCTTAGAGATCAGTCAGAGACATCATTGTACAGACAGGCAGAATGAGACCCCACAAGGGGTAGGGACAGAGCAGGTCACACAGCAAGGCAGACAGGCCATCAGCTCCTGGTTCAGAGCTGTACCCTGGGCCAGACTGTCTGGGCGCAGCCAGTTCAGTGTGGCTCTGGGATTGAGCTCCTGGGCCATGCCCAGGTGTTGTGGGCTTGTGTGGTCCAGGTGAAGGCACTGGGACAGGCAAGTGAGAGCCCAACCCCTCGCCAAGCAGCACCATCAACCCATCCCAACCCCGTGCTGTTACTTCCTCAGTCCCAGGATCCAGGCCGGGTTGCGATCATGTTATCGAAAACTCGGCACTTGTCCACAAGGCCGAATCAGAAAAACCAGGACAATGTTTTGGGGATGAGGAAAGAGATTTTACTTTGCTGGCAAAGGAGGAAAAATGGTAGACCTTCTCATCTCGAAATCCAAATTTCCTGAACATGGGCAGAAATACAGAGCTTTTAAAGGGAGGGCTTCTCAGTTCTGGGCTATTGTGGTTAACTATTCTATTCTCATCTTAGCCAAAGACAAAGCCTGTAGCCAGCCAGCAACGCCACCTGGGATAAGAACAAAAGGCCTTCTCCCTGCTCCTCCCTACCACTGGCCTGAGGCAGGGATGCCAGTTTCAGTTAAAAGAGTGGGGGAAGTTTCAAAGAGACAGAAAATCATTTTTTTTCCAGGCTATTTCCTTGTCTAATCAGAGGAGGGAGCTGCAGACCTAGTCCTGGGGGAGCACACAGCCCTGCACAGGACAGTCTCCTGTCGGATGCTGTGATGCACGTCTGAGTGTGGGAAACAGAGGCTTCGTGTACCATGTGCCACCCAAGGTGAAATGCAACAAGGGCAATTTCAATAGCGCCACTGTTCTGCGCTCTCCAGACAGTGAACAGGATTTATGTTCTAACTGAGGGCTAGCAATAAGCACACTAATACGTACATAATACGATGTCAAGGAGGGAAAGGTGAGATGAAGAAACACAGAACACAGAGGGGTGGGCAATTTCAGCAGAGAGCGGGAATGGCCTCTTCACAGAAAGCCCCACAAGCCTGACTGGCTGGGCAATTTCGATCAAGTCTATTTCCTCCCCTGCCTCGAGTTGCACCACTGGGAATCAAGCTGGATCATCTGTGAGAGCCACTGTTGGCCAGGCCATTAGAGGGGCCCAAAGACCGCTGGGAAAAGAGCCTCAGGCAGGAGCAGCCCCGCCCACTCGGCCCTTCCGAAGAGCCTCCTCTGATCCGCCCACGAAGAGCCTCCTCTGATCCGCCCACTTGGCTCGGGCCAAGGAGCCAGGTAAGAGCTGAGGAGCCCTGGGGCCTTGGCATTGCACAAGATCTAGCCTAGGAGGTGGAGGTGACTCGCTTGGGGGTGTCAGGATCCAGGAAACAACACCCTGGAGTGAGGGCAGAAATCTGGGGATTCCCTGCCCTGCCTTGCCTAGAACGATGGACAGGTCTTTCCTGAGCAACTCCCCACGGAGGGTCCTTCGGCTCTCCGGGAGGCCCCAGTTACAGCCAAGCAGTTGAGAGGTGCTGAAGGACTTGCCAGAGCCTGTTCCTTCCCGGCCTAGGCCTCCTGGTCCACATATGGGGGAAGGGATGGGACTAGTCAGTCTTCAATGTTCCCTGCAGCTCTAAATTCCTGTTTCGTTGAGTTCGTTGCAGGAGGCCCACAGCCTCTGATGGTTCCCTGGGCGCTCAGGACAGGGACGAGTGACAGATTTTGAAATGGGAGGGTTGGGGAAGGGTTTGCAAGGTTTAGCAAACGAAAATACAAGATGCTCCATTAAATTTGAATTTCAGAGTAGCAACGAATAATTTTTTAGTGTAAGCATGTCCCAAATATTCCTTATGCTAAAGAATTATTCATTGTTTACCTGAAATTCAAATTTAACTGGATGCCTTGTACTTTGGCAATTCTAGGTAGGGAAGGTGGTTGGAGCTGGTACTGTGTTGATGTCTTCTGGGTCCCTTATTCATGGACTTCTGGATGCTTTGTTGCAAGGTAGGGGGATGCGGGGGGAGAACCCAGGATTGGGGGAAACCAAGAGCTATGGAGGGAGGCAACACCTGAACTCCTCCTGCTCCGCAGTCAGCTGATCTCACCACTTCCCTCCCCATGTCTCCTGCATAGCCCAGACTACTCTTAACCTCCACACCCTCTTCCAGCCCCGCCTCTTTCCCTCCTATACAAACTCTACCCACAGCCTCCTCCAGGAGCCCTTCCTTGGCTGTTCTTTAGCATTGTGACCGCCTCCTCTCAGTTCCCAGGTGCTGTCAGTCACACTTCAATCAACTGAGCACCCTCTCTGGAGCAGGCCCTGGAGCAAGCTGTGGACACACACAACAGTGATCAGGACAGACATGGCCCCTGCCTCCCTGGAGCACACAGTGCAGTGCAGAGACAGACACACAAACAATCACACAACCAGGAGAGGATTAATTGCCCTTTCACTGGGACTGACTGGTCCACGTGACTGGAAGCTTCCTGCAGGCAGGGACCACATTCCATTGTATTCAGTCACCACGGAGCAGGCCTCAATGAATAGCAGTGAATGACTGCCAGTGCTAAGGGAGGACAGAGCAGGGAGGGCCTTCCAGGAAATCTTCCCAGAAGAGGCAAGGCATTGGATTTGGAAAAGGGGCCTTCCAGATGGAGGAAACAGCACAGGAGAAGGCCTAGAGTGTGCCATGAAAGAACAAGGGTGGGGTGTGGCTGGCGTGGAGGAGGATCAGTGGGGATGAGGCTGAGAGGCCACCATGCAAAGAGCCTGAACGAGGCAGCCCCGGCTCGTGCTGCGGTGAGGTCAGCATCGTGGCATGCCCTTGCTCAGAGAGCCTGGCCCTGTGAGATTCTGCATTTCTAGAGGGCAGGGACTGGATCGTCCTCTTCTCTCATCCCCTCTAGCACTGGGCTGAGCCCTGACCCAGGAGATGGATTGATAGAGAGCTGATGGCAGGGAAATAACATAACGCTGTGTGGCTGCTCCGCTTAGGCTGGGAGGACCAGTCACACCACATTGTTCTCTCTCCTCTGCATCGAATGTTCCTTGGGGCAATTTTTAGTAGGTAACACAATCACTCTGCAATATTAGAAAACATGAGTGACTTTCTCCTGTTTATGGAGGTCCCTGTGGTTTCAGCATCTGTTTGGCTGGGCCCTTTCACAGCTATGGTCTGGGACAGTGCAGTGGCAGTGACAGGGCCATGTTTACTTATCCTTCACCGAGCCCTGACTGAATGAGCCAGGCCTCCTACAGACATCATCTCCAGCATCCAGATTAAAGAAGAAACTGAGGCTCAGGGAGTTTAAATGCTAGTGGCTAAGCCAGGATTTTAACAGGTTTGTCTAATGGTGAAGCTCAAGCTCCTTCTGTTACACTGAGCTTCCCCCATTTTTTGAAGTAATCTCTGAGATATTATTCATACTCATTTGTGGCACTCAGAAACTCATTCCAGGTTTATCCCTGGATTTTGATCTTTATGACTTATGTTGCAGATGCCATCAGAGCCGTTGCTTGTCTGTGATCTTCTGCAGTGCCTTTTGCCCAGAGCAGTAAACTGTGGAGGGAGGGAGGATAACAGGAAGGCAGGTTTGAGACTGGCTCCTCCTGGGGTTCACTGGCACTTTCCCCAGTCGCCCCACCCTTCCTCCAGCCTGCCACCCTGCCCTGAGTCATGTCTTTGGACAGCTAAGCCCTGTGCACGCATGCAGCATTTCTCTGCAGCCCTGCTCACACCTCTGGCCATGCACCACCCTCCACCTGGTCCTGGAAGTGCTTTGCTACCTCAAGGTTTTTAGTGGCCAAAATCTGAGGCTACCTCGGCGAAGAATCTTCATGGGTCATCAGTGTGCCATGTCTCCCCTGCTAGACTGTGAATGCCTCAAGTGCAGGGACCTTTCATCCTCTCATCTGTGTGCTCAGTAAGCACCTACTGTGTGCCAGGCACAGTGCTGGGTGCCAGGGCACAATTGGGGCTGATGTGCAGCTAGCACAAAATGGTACAGCTGTAGCTGCTCTGAGACCTCCAAGTGCTCCACCACCCAGGCTGCCCCTGGGTGCACTACCTGGGCCTCCTCGCAGTCCTTCAACTAAAGGGCTAATGCCTGGCACACCAGGGGGTCTCCGGGAGCTCAGGCCACATCAACCCATGTCGTAGACCTCCCTGGCCTCTCCAGGTGCATGCTTGGTACAGGGCAGGTCCTCACTGGGATGGACATGTGGCAGTTTTCATGATGATTCACCTGACGATGGCCTTGCAGAATATAAAGTACTGTTGGGTACAGACATGCACAAGACCTTGAGAGCCACTCTGTGACAGTCTCTTCAGAGTCAAGTTTGGCCATGGGCAAATTCCTTGTCACCCCTTCCTCTTTTTCTATAGGTTTCAGGATCCAGTCAGTCCTGTCTCTCTCTCTTTTTTTTTTTTTTTTTGTAGCATCTGTATCACTAATGGACTTGTGGCTTTGGTGGCAGGTGTCACTTCACTGGAACCTGTGGACTTTTCATCAACTCCATCCAAGAACTTTGACAGGAGCCTGAAGCCTGATTAAAGTCCCTGTCTTCTGGTGGAGCCTTACTGAGTTTCTGATTATGCCAGCTTCCGGTTCCAAGGTCATTGCCAGCTCTTAGCTCATGGGCAGAGCTGAGACCTTTGGCATGCTGAGTACCCAGCTCAGGTTTCCAGGTCTGCCCTTTCTCCAGGTGCCCTCGCACATCCTGGGATAGTCTTCTAGGACCTGTCCTTGAGCAGTGTTCACGGTGGCAAAAACACAGCAATGAAAGCAGATGCAAATGTTTCTGAGCAGAAGGAAGGAGGGTTTTGCACTCCTGGACCAAGACTAGAGCAGGGTTATGTATTAAGAGTGTGGACTTTAGATGATTCAATTAAGATCATATGGAAAGCCCTTATTTCATTGTCTGGCACATACTAGGTGCTCAATAAATTACAACTGTCATTAAAGGCATTGTGATGAGACCAAGATTTGTTATGGTGATTGATGGTATGGTAAAAGTGGTGACTATTTTTTTTTTTTCAGAGACGAGGTCTTGCTATATTGCCCAGGCTGGTGTCAAACTCCTGGGCTCAAGTGTTTCTCCTGCCTCAGCCTCCAGAGTAGTTGAGACTATAGGTTCACAGCACCACACCTGGCTAATTTGTTTTTTATTTGTTCAGAGATGGGTCTTGCTATGTTGCCCAAGTTGGACTCAAGCTCCTGATCTCAAGTGATCCTCCACCTCAGCCTACCAAGTAGAAGTGATTCTTGGTCATCATTATGGAGTTATCGCTAGCAATGGCAACAATAGTTTTCCTTAACCAGGGAATGGTATCTCTCTCTGGAGATATTCACAGTAGGTGTGTGGATCAGCATTTGAGATTCCTTGGCCTTGACTTTACCTTTATACACTTCAGGGAGAGTCAAGAAGGGGAGGAGATATACCCTATGGGGAGCTTCCAGTTTGGTTATGGAGACAACATTCAGAGACACAAAAGAATCATGGAACAAGACCTCCCCAACTTGACCTGGGAGCCAAGGGCTTGGGAAAGGGAGATCACAGGGTTTAGGTGTGGGAAGGCCAGGATGAGTGAGCTTCAGACCTTCCTGGCCTCCCCCAACTGCTTCAGAGGAGTTTTGGATGGAACTGTTGCCCAGGCACAATGGAGCCTGCTATTGAGCACACAGAACCAGTGTCGGAGATCTTTGAATCACAGTGAACATAAATATCTGCAGACCAGAGAGCCAACCTTCAAAAAGGTGAACTGTGGAAACCATGGAGGAGAGGATTTTAGACCCTCTGTCAACCACATTCCAGGTCCTGTCATTTACCCGAAGGTCTGTGAGCCCATGGCCAGTTGGCGGTAGGTGGGCAGCAGGAGAAACATGCATGGATTCACTGGCCCAACCAGCCTCCTTTCGTTCCAACAGTGTCCAACAGCTGAAAGATGAGGAGAGCTAAGGATGTCATTTTGCAGTATCATATTTGAATGATTACCTTGTGCCAGGTACTGTACTAAAAACATTACATGAATTAGCTCATCTAATCTCCCCACAATCCTATAAAACAGACATTATTATTACCCTTATTTTACAGTTGCAGGTTTAAGTAAATTAACAAGTGATAGAATTAGGATTTGACTCTAGGGTTGTGTATTCCAAACCATCCCTCTTATCCACTGCACGGCCCTGATCTGCATTGGTATTTAAGGAAGGCCCCAGGCAAAGGCATCCACGGTACCTTTATGTACCAAATGGAGGAATGTCTACTCAGCAAACATTCTACTACCCTGGTTACTGGGTGGGAGCATCTGTGGATATTCTACTGGATTAAGATACCATTCTACTGTTGGGTAGAACAAAACCATCCGGCAGCAAGGCCACACCCCTGTGGAAAGCAGTGAAATGGCTCATTTAAAGTTCTCCCTGGTTTAAGTCCCCTGGGGAAGATGTGTGGTCCAAGGCCTAGAAAGCAGGTGCTGCGGGCCTGATGGCTGTGGGAGAGAGGCCCTGGCTCTTAGTCTGGACTTCGAAAGGTACTGGTGTCCATAAGGGTGCTCCCAAATCAAGGGTCTATTAAAAAGAGGTAGGTCAGGAACCGGAAAGGGAATGTGGCCATCAGAGAAAGCCTTAAGTTTCTTCCGGGAGTCAATTAGCAGCTGGAGAACACGTGACACCTTATTCACAAACTGTTCAGTAGGTCACACTCCACGCTGTTCATTTCCCTTGTCATCTCTGTCTGAACAGCCTTGTTACAGTCACTTTAAAGATTTTAAAGGGATGCATTTTTAAAGATAACATTTAAACTTTTTAAACAAATAAATAAACTGTTTCAAAGAATAGTTTTAGATTTACAAAAAAGTTGGGAAGATTGTGTAGAGGGTTCTCGTATCTCCCCGCCCACTCTCCTCTATTGTTAACATCTTATATTTGCCACAGCTAATGAGCCAATATTGATACCTCCCTAATACTGCCCTGGGATGACCTTTTCTTTACATATACTCATTTAATCCACACACCATCCCACCAGGTCAGCATCATTAGCCCATTTTACCAACAAGAAAACCGAGGTTTGGTGGTATGTGCCACAGCTACTCGGAAGGCTGAGGAGGGAGGATCACTCAAGCCCAAGAGTTCGAGTTCAGCCTGGGCAGCATAGCACTAACTAAAGCCCATACTTTACACAGACTTCCTTAGCTCTTACCAATGTCTTTTTTCTGTCCTAGATTTCCATCCAAGATACTACATTACATTTTGTCATCATGTCTCCTTACCTTCTTGCTGGTCTGGGACAGCTGCTCAGATTTTCCTTGTTTTTGGTGACCTTGACCGTCTTGAGTATCGGTCAGTTATTTTGTAAACTGTCCCTCAGTTTGGGCTTTTTGGTGTTTTTCTCATGATTAGATTGGAGTTAGGAGTTCTTGGGAGGAAGATCACAGAGGTAAAGTGCCATTCTCATTGCACCATATCAAGGGTACATTCATGACACATCACTGTTAATATTAAACTTGATCATATGGCAGAGTTAGTGATTGTCAGATTTCTCCACAGCAAAGTTACTAGAAGGATGCATTCTGTGTCATACCAACCCAGCTCATGGAGAAGGGAGGAGCAGTCCACCTGGGAGTCTGCATGGTGGTAATAGCAATCAGTAAGAGAACCCACATGGAAGGTAAATCTCAGAAGGTAGCATTCAAGTTCTGGGTTCAGCTGCCCCATCTCAGCCTCTAAGGCTATGGGCTCTTTCATTTCAGTGATCCGAATACCTAGCACAAGATTGTATGTTGAATGCATAATCAGATTTCTTTTGCAAATGATTTTTTTTATTGAGGTGAAACTCATATAATATAAAATGAGCCATTTTAAAGTATATATTTCTGTGGCATTTAGTATATTCACAGTGTTGAGCAACCACCACCCCTATTGTTCCAAAACATTTTCATCATGTTAGGTTGGGACAAGGAGAGAGGGGAACAGATGCTTTGTCTTGGGGGTGGGGGGGTTCCATTGAGAAATAGATGACATTAGGAGATGCTTTGTCTACTAGGAGGAACAAATTGACCAGAAGAGGGGCTTCCAAGAAAGAACGGATGATGCGTCAAAGGGTTCCCAAGGATTGACCAGGTATTTGGTCTACGATAAGGAGTCTCTGAGGACTGACCAACCAGAAAGAGGTAGAAAGGCCACAAAGTGGAGATATGACAAAGATCACAAATGAGGGTGTTTGGAGCATGCGTATAAGGTGACAGAAGCATCAAGTGACCTACCCTCATTAACATAGCAAAAATCACACCCACCAGTGCCATGACAGTTTACAAATACCATGGCAACCCACAGAAATTGCCTTACAAGGATAGAAAAGGGGAGGATTTGCCATTCCAAGAATTTCTCCACCTTTTTCCAAGAAAAACCATGAATATTTCACCCCCCACTTAACATAAAATTAGGGAATCAGCACAAAAGGGAAAATCTTGTTAAACTCAGAGTCTCCTCCACTCGAGGGGGTTGACCCATTCCTTCTGTGGATGTACTATGGCTTAAAAACTTTTGCACTTTGCTTGCATCTGCCTGGTCTGATCACTTGTTCCGATGACTCGGCACCAGTAACCATTCCTCGGTACTGGGAACCAAGAACCAGGGAACGCGAGGACCTGACTTCTGGTCCCCACACCTGACAATCACCCCAAAAGAAAACCCCGTACTCATTAAGCTGTCACTCTCTATTGTCCCCACCCCTCAGTCCCTGGCAACCACTAATCTGCTTTCTGTATCTATGGATTTATTTATTCTGGATGTTTCATATGTATGGAATCATATAACATGTGACCTTTTGTGTCTGGCTTCTTTCACTCAGCATAATGCTTTTGTAGCATGTATCAGAACTTCATTCCTTTTTATGGCTGAGTAATATTCCATTGTATGTATGCCACATTTTGTTTATCCATTCATCTGTTGATGGACATTTGGACTATTTCCACCTTTTGGCTGCTGTGAATAGTAGGCTATGAACAATTGTGTGTAGATACGTGAGTATCTGATGTCAATTCTTTTATGTGTATACTAATGCATGATTGGATTTTTAAAGAAGGTGCTATTTCTTCACAGGTTTTTAAGAAGCTGATCAAACTTACGGCTCTGGTTATAGAGCCATAAGGGAAGTCTGTCTTGGTCCAGGTTCAGATTATCACCTCATCAATAGGTTGGATGGAGACATGGTGCACATATACCAAGTTCACCCATGACAAGAAACCAGGAAGGAGAGCTAAAAATCACAATGCAAATGTATAGAAAGGGCTAAGGCTTGTATGTGGTTTCTTCAAAAGATTGTCTAAGCACAGGATATGGGAGAACTGGTTTACCAACAATGATACAAAAAGGAGCGCAAAATTTGAGCTGACCACAAGCTCTATATGAGCAAAGGCGGTGGCTGCCAAATAAGCAAATGCGCATGTAGACTGCATTAACAGAGATGTAGCATCCAGAACAGAGAAAGGGACTGCCCTACCCTGCTGCACACTCAGCCAGACCCGCCTGGAGCTCTGGGGCCTCTCTGACATGTTGGAGAATGCTCCGGATCATGAGAAGGCGATAAAACTACAGAGGCCTGAAAACCAGGTCATGTGACAAGTGGGCAGAGGAGCCAAGTAGAAGCAAAGTAGCTGGGGCAGGGGTCTTTGCCGCCCAGGGTCTTCAGGGATAACCCCCAAAGAGAAAGGCTTTTTTCCAGGCAGGGAGTGAGTTCCCTTCCCTTAAGGGTTGGGTGTGCAAAGGGAGCAGAGACAAGACTCAGAAGGACATCAGGTGAGTCCAGGTAACCCTGGGAGTCAGGTGACTGGCCTGTCATTTTCATACTGAGAAACTATTTAGCCTGAGAGGAAGGGACAGGCAGAGAGAATGAACCTCCTTGGTGTTGGTTTTGTCTCCTCCTCCTTTTCCTTCTCTGTCTCCTCTCTTCCTCTTCCCCACCTCTCTCCCCCTTTCCCTGCAGGCTGGACCCAGCACCAGTCCATGCTGGGACCACACAGCTAAGTCCCAACAAAAGTTAAGGATTTTTGTTAGAGTGATGGGCTAAAATCAACAGGGTAGAATTTAACTGACTGGCTTGTGAAAACCCAGGAAGATGCTTGTACCATTGTGGTGAGTGAAAAAAAAGCAGGATATACAATTATCTATACACATTATGGCTAAGTTAAAATACATAGAAACCCTGGTATAAAACACAGCAAAATCTTAACATCCATTACTTGTATGATTCAGGATGGTCGAGACTTTTCATTTTCTGTTTTATATTTTTTCTGTATTTTTCAGTTGCTCTGCAATGAAGAGGCGTTATTTCTAGAGTCAGAAAAAACAAAACCCTTTGTTTAACACTTGAGAGCTAATTTAACATGGCCAGCTGCGTGGCGCCCCCTCCCCTTCCCTACTCTCCTAGTCCCCTGGACCTCCCCACCAGGACCGTGTTCCCGGCAGACACTTGGGAAATTTTGGTAAACACATGACGTCTTGCTTGAAGAGCCATACAAATAAGTGATTCTAGGGCAGGAAGGAGAGCCCTCGCTCACTCTCAGGTACAAAAGACCCGAAGGGTGGGGAGCCCACAGATGGGCGCAGCCGTTGGTGTTGGGCAATCCCCAGGGCGGAGCAGGCCTCTCCCCTCACAGTGGCGGCTGCAGTTCCCAGCTGCAGTTGGCATCGGCCTGCACGGGCCCAGCCCTGGCGGGAACGTGGGCTGCCTAGAGGGATCCTGAGGAGCCCGGGCGGTGTGTGCCCCTCAGTCTCCTGACACTGCCAAGTGAGAACACAGATTCACAGAGCACCTCCCTAGGGCTGCACTGGGATGACCTTTGCTTTACACACAGTCATTTAATCCGCACACCATTCCACCAGGCCGGCATCATTGCCCCATTTTACCAACAAGAAAACCAAGGTTTGGTGGCTACTTGGAAGGCTGAGGAGGGAGGTATGCTTGAGCCCAAGAGTTCAAGTTCAGCCTGGGCAACAGAGCAAGAGCCCGTTTAAAAAAAAGAAAGAAAAGAAGAGGAGAGGAGAGGAGAAGAGAAGAGAGGAGAGGAGAGGAGAGGAGAGGAGAGG
>NW_012147897.1:3021825-3025818 GCF_000956105.1 Propithecus coquereli
GCCAGGGGCTGCTGGGCCTTTTGCCACCTACTGGCAGTGACAGGAGTGGAAGAGGCCACAGTCTTTCCCTGCCAGTTCCATGTGACCCTATGCTGATGGCAAACACCTGGCCAGTGTTTTTTAGGGGCCAAGGGCAAACGTCCTTTTTGCCCTCTCAAGGTTCACGGAACAATCTGGCTGACCAAAGGCAGATTAGTGGGAGAAAGGCGTGCAGATTTAACTTGCACGGGCAGAGCCTCACAGTGATTACCCCAGCCCCGCAATGGGGTAGAGAAGCTTATACACCCTTTTTCACAGGGGAGGGAGGAGATGAAGAATGTAGACAATTTTTCTGAGGGATAGTAAATGGTTATTAGGGAGAATGAATGGACCAAGGAGACAGAAAAAAAAGGGCAGCTGGACCACATGACTACAGAGGGCCTTTCTATCTGTTAGATTCAAAGAGTCTCCAGTTCTAAGACTCTCAGATATTGACAGGGGCAGGGGGCAGGGGCAGGGCAGTGGGTTGGTGCCTTCCCTACCCTGGGTCAGACACTGTCACAGCCTCAGCCCACCCCCTGAGGGATGTGATCATGGGCATCTTTGCCACATGCCAAGAATGAGGCAGGCATTTGTGTGGCTTCTGGTGAGCCTTCTCCTGAGAATGGGAGAGACTGCCCCTGGGGGTCAGGGTACGGCTCTTTCTGAACTAACTCAAAAAACATTTTCTATCACGTGTAGGGGTAAGGGGTATCTGGGCTGGGTGCTGGGGACACAGAGGATAATCACCAGTCTGCTTTTAGATGGAGGCAGACAGACCCAGACCCAGGGGGCTCATGCTGAGCCAGAGGGATACATAGGAGGTGCAGGAGTCAGAGGAAGGGCCCCAACTCTGGGGACACATACCCAGGGACTTTGTAGGGCTGATTCTTCCCTCCTGCCTGTTCCAGGAAGGCCTCCAATAACTTTTGGGGCCCACACTTAGCTTCAGAGTAGTCGGGGATGTGCTGAGTCTGCCCACTGGACATCAGGAGAGTCATGGCTGCCTCATGTGGCCCATTGGGTAACTAGGAAGAGGCTGACGGTTTGTGGGTGTTGGGTAACCACTGATCTTCCTGGAACTTCAAGTTTCTTTCTGGACCATTCCTCATCTTCCTCTTTTAGGGTCAGGCTGGAGGCTGGGGAATATTCACATTTATTTATTCATTCAACAGTCACTTGCTTGCTGCCTCCCCTACTCTTGCCCTGTTCTGGGCTTGGGGAACCCAGAGAGACATCCGTAGGGTTCTGCCCTCCTGAGTTCCGTGGCTCAGACAATGGCACCACCATCTACTCCTGCAACCAAGGCAGAAATCCGGCATTAGTCAGGACTCCTCCCTCTCACCCCCTCATATGCCCCTCTCTGTTTTCCTATAGTGCCCTGGACTTCTCCTGTTGCATCATTTATCATCTTTTATTTTTGTAAAGCCTCCAATTGTCCATTCCCCAAACCCCAGACTCAATGGAGGCAGGAACTTACTGTCTATCTTGTTCCTGGCACCTGGCACAGTGCCTGATACTTAGTAGATGCTAATTAAACATCGTTGATTTAATTAGTAAATTCCTTCAATTCCATTTCCTTAATATTCCTTGGGTCCATACCCTCCTCTCCTTCCCCAGCCACAGGCTTTGCTCAGATCTCATGTTCTACCTGGACTATGGAGTGATTTCCCAACTGGGCTGCCTGCCTCATCTCCCCCATTTAATTTATGTCCCACACTACAGCTGGAGTGGTCGTTCCAAAGTGCCCACCTGCCCTACTCAGAACCTTTCCTTGGCTCCCGATCACTCTGAGGAACAAGGCTATTTTTCTGGGATAATAAAAAAATGACAGCAGATAATGACTGATCTCTATACTCTGTGAAAATGCTAAGGAAGATATGCAAAAATACAAAAACTTCCAGCAATGCTATATAAACTAAAGATAAGAGAAGATCACAGGGCAAAGTGCAAGGGAGAAATTGTGCTAACTAGATGGTAGATGGGGCCAGATTGGGAAACACATTCTTGGATGACACACCACTTGCTTCTCCCTCTGAAACAGAACAGCATGTGTCATCCTGTGTCATTTACTGACCATGTCTTACTGCCACCCCCCTTTACTGCAAGTTCTCTAAGCACAAGGACCATATCTAATTTATCATATCTCTGGCACCTAGCACAGGACTTGGCACACAATCAATAAACATTTATTGAATGAATCAGAGGATTAAATGATTAATGAATGACGAACTAATAGTTTCAAAGTAGATAAGACAGACTAATTCCCACTGGCTACCCCTGTCTCAGGGTCTCAGGGGCAGCACTAACCAGATGGATTTTGGGCCATACCTCAGCAACACAGGAATGACCTTCCAAGCCAGTCAGAGTGGTTGAGGACATGGATTCTGGGGGCCAGATGACGTAGGCAGAGTCCTGGCTCCACCAGTGACTAGCTGTATGAGCTTGGGCAGGTTATACGACCTCTCTATGCCTCATCTTTGTCATCTGTAAAATGAGGATAGTAATAGTACCTATTTTATAGAACTGTTGTGAGAACTAAATTTATGTGTGTATAAATTCAATATATAAACATTTAGTGTATATACATACACACATACACTCACATGTATACATAAATAAATAAATAAATTTACATATGTAGTGCTGTTTAAGGAGCAGCTATTATTGATGATAATGATGACCACAATTCCCCTAATCCACTCCGTCAGCTTCTCTTTTTGTGTCTGCACTGTCTGTCTAATGGTGGAATTGAGACTTCTACAGTTATTGAGCAATCCAACGTAAGGTTGAGAAGGCCAGGAGTCAGTGCCTGGCCTGGCTTTGCCTCTGCCTGATCAAGAGAGAGTGAACAAATACAATCAACATGGGACCTGTGAAAATATCCTACAGCACAAGGTGGAAGGAAATTGTTCTGAAGGTTCAGATGAAGAGCTTATTATCCCTGAAATGACTTTCTGTGAGAAACAAGAGTAAAACTCTAAAAGACATCTGTTTGGTATTCTCAGAACAAACATCCAGGAAGCTTTGATGTAGTGGTTACTTGCTGGATGTCTCCCAAGTAGGCAAAGGATACAAACAGGCAGTTCACAGAGATGGAAATGTGAATGGTCTCAAACATATGAAAAGATGCTTGGTCTTACTCATAAGAGAAATGCAAACCACAGCTACAGTGAAACATGATTTTTCACCTACCAGATTGACAAAAGTCCAAGAGTTTGATATCAAAGACTGTGAGGCCATAGGGATTTTAATTTGAGGAATTCACCCCTTCCTCACTTTCAGCAATGTCATTTAGCTGAGATTTCCTTCGGTCCATCTCCAGGGGTGGCCCTGACTGGCCTAAGCCTGCTAAATTTCTCACCATCCAGAGATCATCAAAAATTATTGGGTGATCTTGGGCAAATTACTTAAGCACGCTGGGCTTTAGTTTCCTCAACCATAAGATGCACACAATAGTAGAGATTTATTAAAAGCAGCCAGTACCTACAATAAATGGCACCTTTTATTGACTTTGGTAATTTGATACATATGAATTTAAATATACGTGCTTGACTACTCTAAAGATTTACAGAATTACAAACTAGATCTCCATTTTCTAAATCATTATAGAAGATAAAAGCAAGAAAAAACTAGACTCTATAGCAAAGGACAAAAAACAAGCAATAAGGAAGCACAAATATAAGGAAACAAAATGAGACCACAGTGCATTACTTACCTCAACTCTTAGCTTGTCACGGATGGTAATCAGGACCTGGTGTCTTAAAAAATTAAAAATAAAATTTTAAAATTTAACAATAAAAAAATGAGGCTATATTAGTTATAAAATAGGTATAAATAAATTAAGCTACGCTATTGAAGGCAAAGGTTCTCTCATTCTCATGTTTAAAACAAATTCAACTACACAATATGCTGCTTACAAGATATACTTAAAATAACACAGAATATCCAAATAAATGTATTAAAGATATACAC
>NW_012147897.1:3025868-3027078 GCF_000956105.1 Propithecus coquereli
CAGACAATGGCACCACCATCTACTCCTGCAACCAAGGCAGAAATCCGGCATTAGTCAGGACTCCTCCCTCTCACCCCCTCATATGCCCCTCTCTGATGCTTGAGCCCAAGAGTTCAAGTTCAGCCTGGGCAACAGAGCAAGAGCCCGTTTAAAAAAAAGAAAGAAGAAGAGAAGAGAAGAGAAGAGAAGAGAAGAGAAGAGAAGAGAAGAGAAGAGAAGAGAAGAGAAGAGAAGAGAAGAGAAGAGAAGAGAAGAAGAGAAATCTGAGGTTCAGAAAGATTAAACACCAGGTCACACAGCCAGTGCACAGCAGAGCTGTTCTTAGCCACCGTTGCACACTGCCTCAAAATAGCCACAACACTTCAGCTTCCTGCTTGGCAGAATGGCCAGTCTCTTGCCTTTCTTGGCCTTGATGTGGCCCCACTGATGGTTTGGTTATTGCACATGATGGCACTTCAACTGTGGCCTTTGAGCAAGGACCTACTCCTCACTTCCTCATCTCTCAGGGATGGCAAGTTACGTAGGCCACTCCCACCCCCTGTCCTGGCTCCGATGGGCTGTTCTGGGCCCTGGAGGCAAGGTGAGGTCTCTGTGGCCTTGAAGATGAGAGGAGACCCTCAGGGAAGTGATATTTAATGGAAGGCTTATCTTGGTGGCAGGTTGGGGAGAGTTCCTGTTGCTGAGGGCATTGTGATCAGGGCGTGACAGGTCAGTTGGGATTCCTCAAAAGGGAGGAGGAATGTGAGCTTCTGAGCTGGCCTTTAGGTCACCAGCCTAGGTTGACAAGTATACAGGCAAGCAAGCCGAAAGAGCCCCTCTTTTCTCTTTTTAGCCGCTCAGAGGGGTTGCAACCAGACAGGACTTGAATGGGAGACCACCTGATGTTACTGGCCCCAGAATAGCCAGTCAATTCTCTGCCTTGTCCTGGAGTGAGAGCTGGACCTCCTGGAAACACCACGACAACAAGTGGCCCTATCGTCCAGAGTCCAGTGTACAGCTGCGTCCTCACACCAGCACTCGGGGGGCTCTCGGGGTTTCAGAGCCACTGCTCTTAAGAAACAGTGTAGCCCTGTCTGTCACTGTGGAATGTTTCATACGGACAGACACAAGGAATGACAAAACTGGAAATATATGTACACGCACAAGTAAAAGGTTTATACTTTCAAATATATAAGAAATATGTTACATATATAATTATATGCAGTGATAT
>NW_012147897.1:3031243-3033915 GCF_000956105.1 Propithecus coquereli
TCAGGAGTTTAAGACCAGTCTGAGTAAGAGTGAGACCCCATCTCTACTAAAAATAGAAAGAAATTAGCTGGACAGCTAAAAATATATAGAAAAAATTAGCCGGGCTTGGTGGCGCATGCCTGTGGTTCCAGCTACTCGGGAGGCTGAGGCAGGAGGATGGCTTGAGCCCAGAAGTCTGAGGTTGCTGTGAGCTAGGCTGACGTCACAACACTCTAGCCCAGGCAACAACAGAGCAAGACTCTGTCTCCAAAAAAAAAAAAAAGATACACATGTAAAAAAAAGACAAAACAGTATTAAAAGAAAAGAAATCTTGGACTAGTTGGACTAGAAAAAGCCTTTCTAATTATGACTCAAAATCCAGAATTCATGAAAGAAAAGATTGGTAAATTCAACCACAGAAAAACAAAAACTACGTTAAAAAAAGAAAAACCTAAGTGTTACGATTTGAATGTGTCTCCCAAATCTCACATGTTGGAAACTTAATCCCCAAATTCACATGTTGATTGAAGGTGGGGCCTTTGGGAGGTAATTAGAATTAGATAAGTTCATCAGGGTGGGGTCCCCATGGTGGGACTGGTAGCTTTATAGGGAAAGGAAGAGAGGCCTGATTTAGCACACTTGTTCTGTCTGCCGTGTGAGGCCTCCCACCATGTAATGATGCAGCAGGAAGGCCATCACCAGACACCTGCACCATGCTCCTGAACATCCTGGTCTCTAGAACCATGGGCTAAATAAACCTCTATTCTTTATAAGTCACCCAGTCTGTGGTATTTAGTTATAGCAACAGAAAACAGAATAAGACACTAAGTAAATCCTAATGACAAATGACAACCCAAGAAAAATCATTTTCAACTCAGGTGACAGACAGAGGGATGGATAATCTTCAAAAAATATGAAAAGCTAAAGCTAATTGGTCAATAAGACCAACAATATAATAGAAAAATGGCTAAAGGATATACAGTCATGTGCCGCATAGCAACATTTTGTTCAGTGATGAACCACATATACAACAGTGGTCTCATAAGATTATAATACCTTATTTTTACTTTACCTTTTCTATCTTCAGATGTGTTCAGATACACAAATATTTACTACTGTGTTATAACTGCCTACAGTATTCAGTACAGTAGCATGCTGTACAGGCTTGTAGCCTAGGAGCAATATAGCCCATACCATATAGCTGAGGTGTGTAGTAGGCTATATCACCCAGGTTGGTATAAGTATACTGTATGATGTTCACACAATGACAAAATCTCCTAATGATGCATTTCTCACAATGTGTCCCAGTTGTTAAGCGACTCATGACTATAACAGAAAAGGATGTGCAAATGGATCTTAAATGATCCTTTTTTTTTTTTTTTTTTAGTCATAGGGTCTCTCTCTGTCATCCAGGCTGAAATGCAGTGGTGGGATCATAGCTCACTGTAGCCTCAAGCTGCTGGACCCAAGCGATCTTCTCTCCTTAACCTCCCAAGTAGTTGGGACTATGGGCATGAGCCATGGCACCGACATTAAATGATTCTTTTGTTATGAACAGATACACTCAAAACAAAAGCAATGCAAGCCGAAACTACAATGAGACATAATTTTTCACCTATCAGATTGGCAAAAATCCATAAGTTTGATATCACAGTGTTGGGGAAACAGGCATTCTCATACATTGCTGATGGGAGCAATGATACAAGCCTAATAGTGGGCAATTTGGCAGTCATTATCAAATCCATAAATGCGCAATCCTTTTGATTTAGTATTAACATTTCTGTGAAATTTTCCTACATATATTTGCACCCACGCAAAAAGTATGTACAAGGTTATTCATTGCAGAATTGTTTGTACTAGCAAAAACTGGTAATAACCCAAATGTCTACCAGTGGAGGATTAGTTAAATATTATACATGATGGTACAACTATATAACAGGATACTATGTAGCCCTTGAAAAGAATGAGGAAGTTTCCAATGTACTGATTTGGAAAGATTCCCACTTTTTTTTTTTTTTTTTTTTGAGACAGGGTCTTGCCTAGGCTAGAGTGCAGTGGCATCATCATAGCTCACTGCAGTCTCCAACTCCTGGGCTCAAGCGATCCTCCTGCCTCAGCCTCCCGAGTGGTTCGGACTACAGGTGTGCACCACAATGCCTGGCTAATTTTTTTTATGTTTTGTAGAGACAGGGACTCACTATTGCCCAGGCTGGTCTTGAATTTCTAGGCTCAAGCAATCCTCCCACTTCAGCCTCCCAAAGTGCTAGAATTACAGGGGTGAGCCATCCAAGATACATCATTAAGTAATAAAATGCAAGGGTCAATGTGTATCTTCTGCTACATTTTATAGTTTTTTTTAAAGGAAAATAAGTGGAAATGTTTATATTTGCACAAAGAAACTCAAGAATGCACAAGAAGCTAATAAAACCACTGTCCAGGTTAGGAGTGAGGAAAGGAGTAGAAACTGGGCATGTGAATGATGGAGAATGGAGGGAGACATTTGCGTGCATATTTTTTTTTCTTATATTTTTTATTTTTGGACTATGTAAATAAATTACTCTTTTAAATTTTCAAATAAAAAAGTTAAACAACAGAAAGTTTACATGAAGAAGCACAGACAAAGCTGTTAGGTAAATGCAAATGAAATAAAGTAGGAGATGGGAATAGTGATATAAGAAATAATGAAAATCATT